>NC_087160.1:26576931-26736931 GCF_035594125.1 Scylla paramamosain
AGAAAAACACGAAGTATATTTGAGTCCTCCGTGAGAAAGAGACAAGTACTTGCAGCGAGAGTAACGGACTTCAGGATCAAATATGTTAAGGAAGGATATATTAACACACCGCCTTTCTCTGAGCCAGGCGTCCCAGCACCCCTCATGAGTCTGTTACATGTTTGCAGTCGAGGTGTGTCAAGAAGATCTGACTTTCCTTAGATATGAGCGAAAACTAGCTTTTTTTTTTTCTTTGTGTTCGGTAATATTTAAATTTTGTGATGATATATATGTACTATTTTCATTTATTCATTTGTTTATTTACTTTTTTGTGTATCTATTTAGCTGTTTTGTTTTTGTTTTACTCGTTCATTTATTTATTCATTTTCATTTTGTTTTGTATTTTTTTTTTTTTGTATCTCTCTGTCTCATTTCCTACGCACCAATTTGTAGCGATTTGGCGGACATTTGTCTTTTTTTTTCTTTTTTTAGGCAGGAAATGGCGCACCTTTGTTGACTAACCTTTTGTTTTGTTCCGCTCTTTTATTCCCTGTGGTTAGTTTCATTCATATAAAATAAAAAGATTGTAGGTGGGAATTCGACGCACAGTTCGGCACTCTCTGATATATATTGTATCATGAACTCAATTTTTGCCTCCCTCGCTGTCCCCTCATCCCGCCCCCTCCTCGCTTCATTCCTCCTCCCTCGTCCTCTACCCGATCCTTTTCCCCACAGTCGTTCCCATCCCTTTCCCTTCTCTCACGTCCCTTCACCCTATTCTCTATTATTACAGCTCTCTATCCCCTCGTTTCTTATCCCATTCTCATATCCAGTACCGTATCATGTCCTTTTCCTCTTCCCTTCCCGTCTATCTCTCTCTCTTACCCCTTTCGTTTATCCTTTTCTGAGTGTCATTTTTCCTTTTCTCTCGTCTCCCGCTCTTTCTACTATTCACTATCATTATCTTCTACTATCTCTGTTGTTTTCTACCCATGTCATAGCTTTGCCATTGTCCTCTAACCTCTTCTCTTACTCCTTTCCCTTTTCACTTTTCTCTTACCTTGCTTTCATACCCATATTGTGTCTTACCGCCGTCACCAAATCCAATCACTCTTTCGCAATCATTTCCCTTACTGGTATTGTCGTCTAAACTTGTCCTTTACTCCTTTTCAACACATTCTCCTAACCCAATCCCCAGTCCACTGTCCTCGTCCCTCACCTGCCAGCAACTCACGTCTATCACTCTGGTCCGCCAACAACAGCAACGTGCGGTCGGCTTGTCAGACTTAACCTGTCAGGGGAAAGCAAGCAGGGTCAAATCACGTCCTGTTATTCTGATACCCCACCCCGTAACACAACTGCCGCTGTCTCGTTTTCGTCTTTGTTTTCTGCTTAACGTCCTCGTCACTGTAACGAATGCTGCACACGAGCTGCCCCTGTCCAACTAATGCTCAGGCCTCAGTTTCGCGTCTGTTCTCATTGGGTGTGTGATCAGGTGTGCCTGTAGCTGCTCTCCCTCTCCTTCGGCTAAAAGGACTGCAGTTTATCAGGCCCGTGTAAATGTTCATCACGACACACACACACACACACACACACACACACACACACACACACACACACACACACACACAAACACAAATGAAAATTCAGGTATTCTGGTTTAAATATAGTCTGATAGTCTGGAGAAAAGATAAAATGTTCAGAAACGAGATGTATATATATACTTCCCAAAGCTTCAAATTGTGTGTTGCTGTATGATGTTTAGTTAGATAGATAATGTATGTGTGAATTATGTAACAATGTCAATCATCAATAGGCTTATGATAATTATGTATTTGTTGATATGTATAAGCATATGCATATTTTAACTATTTTTAAGGAAGAATGCACATTCATAACTTTTTTTTTGTTTTCACGACATATTCATGGAAAAATCGTTGGTATTATCAATACCTGTTATAGTTCTTGAAATCTTAATTCATTCATAATTTTCATAATAAACCAAAGGATCCTAGACAGTGACGTGATTTAGGAGCACAAGAGCGTGGATGGTCTGGCCTCAGCTTGCTGGGCAGTGAACGCTGGACATCCGTGCGTGATAGATTTGTATACATTATTTTGTCAGTGCACTGCGTTCCGTAATGTAAGCCTTTATGAAGAGGCTTGTCACAGCGGCATGTTTATTGAGAAGTAAACTTTCGGGAAAATTACTGACAAATAAGTTATTTTGCTAAATATAATAAGAATATCCACTGCTATCACAGTGGATATTGATTTTCTTATAATATATATGAGTGCATGTTATTACGGCCCTCGTACCCGCTTCGCCAACCACTAATCTCTCCAACTAACCATCGGCTTCGAATACCGTCTCGACCACACTGTGGGGGTATCATAAAGATAAAGCTTTGGAAACACGTCTCGACTCACGTCTCGATCGATCTAACCGAGCTGACGACTGACTTCTGCCTCCCCATCTCGGCAGTCTCACTCGGTTCTCGCAGTTGGAACCATCTTCTGTCTTGCTGCTTGGATTCAGTTATATAGACGTGAGTTAGATGACGTGACGAACACACACACACACACGTACACTCCCACTCTTCGTTACGTACACGCCTGAGCTGCTTATATTTGTTGTATTTTGGGTATACATTTGTTTTCCTTTTTTGATTATTATTTGGTACATGTTACATTCACTTTGTTGCGTATTAACTTGCATATGTTTCGTCACCTATTGGTTTACTTTATTGCTTACTAGCTTGTATATGTTATGTTAACTGTACATACTTACTGGAACCCAAGCGGGATCACTGTGTCCTAGATAAGTTGCACGCGCTATGCCGGCTTCAGTTAGTGGATATTTAGTTTAATAATGATTAGTGGATATTTAGTTTAATAATGATTAAGTTTTATTTCGTACTCGATTCAGTACCTTATGCTACAAGAAAGGATACAACACACCCCTAGTCGACTAACTTCTACCGGTGCTTGTAACAATATTAAGTTTTATTTCGTACTCGTTTCAGTACCTTATGCTACAAGAAAGGATACAACACACCCCTAGTCGACTAACTTCTACCGGTGCTTGTAACAATATTATTAAGTTTTATTTCGTACTCGTTTCAGTACCTTATGCTACAAGAAAGGATACAACACACCCCTAGTCGACTAACTTCTACTGGTGCTTGTAACAATTTTTAAGTGTAATTCTTATTAGTTTTTATTGCATATTTGCAGGCATATTTCATCATTTTAAGTGCATGATTACCATAAACCTTACGTATAGCATCGAGTATATATTATCCAGTAAACATTTATTACAGTTAACAATTATTGAATGTGTTAGTCAGTCACGTCTCGTTACATTAACGACGACTCAAGCCGCTTCTTCACTTCAAGCCCAGCCGTCACTTATTCCTTACTCGCGTACCACATCCTTCAGCAGAGTCCACGACCTGCCACAGCCACGACATCTTCTGCCCCTCTGACATGGTGAGCATCATTTAGAGACGACACCGCGGCATTATTTAGAGACGCCGCCGCGCTGGGACAAGAAACATAAACACATGGTGAACCTACGTAGTTTCAGATCAAATAAAGTCGTTACATATACTCGTAAATCCGTATTCAGAAACGCTTTGTTTTTTCACTACGACTGTTTTCAAAGGCCACAAATTATTAGCCGGTACTCAAAAGTATTTCTCCTGTCAATAATGTAGAAATCATGTTTTGTTACGAGAATCATAAAAACACCCTTAAAAATCCTTCACTTTTACGAGAACCTATTGAAAGTAGTCGAGGTGCGGACACCAGTGTTTCAGAATATTGTCCATAAACTTGCATTCTTACGACACCATTCTAGCTCGTTGCGGAGAATGTCAAATAACTTTACTCATTCGGTTAATCAGTCATTTATTCCCATGTGTATTTTACTGAGGTGCATTTTACCGAGTGCGATAATGATGATTTACTGTATTACTTTTTTTTTTTTCGTCAGCGTTATTATTTTTTGACATCTGTAATTAACATCATTCTTATGGCTTAACACACTGCAACACACTGCACCGTTATGAAATGTTATTCCAAGCTTCATAGTTTCTCCATACTTTTGAAGTTTCGTACTTACACATACTTCCCCGCTTCACGAACACATTTTTGCCACGTATAAACTATTTCCCACATACAAACTTTAACCTGCTCCACTAACACTTCCTCCACGTACAAACTCTACCCAGCCCCACAAACACACAGTTCATCCACGTTCACACACCATCTGTTCCCACGTACACACACAATCCTGCCCCACAAACTCCCCTCCACCACCAACACATACTAAGAAGTCCCATGAACACACACTGCCACGTACATACACGCACCGGCAATTGTTCGTGTTGTCCGTACTCAGAAGAGACGCAGAGGCTTGTTAGTTGGGGTCGTCCTCCATAAAATCTATTTCTGTTGATTCCGTGCGGTATGTTCTCTTTAATCCGCACATCTCACTGACGTGTTCTTGAAATACCCTTTGTCCCTCGTTTTCCAAAGAAGCCTGTATCCCTGCTCGTTGCTAGTACCCCTGTTAATAGTGGAGGCAATGAATGTCATCTTTCACCTTCGCATGGCAGTACACGACCTCTTCAGGACACGTTGACTGACGTAAGATGCGTAGGTTAAGCGACTATTTTCTTGGTTCACTTACTGTGGCGTTTTAATCCATCCAGCGTTCCACAGACTGATGGACACGAAGTTAAATGTCAATGTTAGTTTACGTGCCTGTATTTTATGCTCGATTCCATTACTGTTCTGCTCTGCACGAGTTGTTTAATATTCAGAGCTGACAATGATCACCAAACTGTCTGTATTAAATCACGTTTAACTTTATTGTTCTAATTTTGTAATATTTATCGTGTGATAGTGTTATTTTCACCACTTAGGTATAGTCAGGAAGAAGTGTGTGTGTGTGTGTTTGCGGACATCACTCGTGGAATGTTCATAAGTCCAGCTGCTCATTGAATATTCACCAACTTGACTTTGCATCAACTTCCACGCACTCACTTCATTGGCCGGAGAAAATATTTACTTCATCCCCACATGTACTCGTCTGTATTATACATCCCACATCCCAGCAGTAATCGATCAATGTTGTGCTTTTTCGCGTCTCGCCTTCATAACACCCTGTGTTTGTGACGTTGGCGATGAGAATCAAGACACTGCCCTCAAAGGAGTCACTGCCCTCAAAGGAGTCACTGCAAAGCGTACACACACACACACACACACACGAGTGAAGCTTCGTACCCTAATATATATATATATATATATATATATATATATATATATATATATATATATATATATATATATATATATATATATATATATATATATATATATATATATATATATATATATATATATATATATATATATATATATATATATATTTTTTTTTTTTTTTTTTTTTCTTTTCACGTTCTCGAATCTTACAACCATCTGTCTACGACTAATTTTCCACCATCCGTCTACGACTATAGAGTCACTCAAGCTAAAATTATCTGTGCTGTATACCTCTCACCTAACTCCTCTGACCATATAATATTCTTTCCGTCTTCATATTTCCCTCCTTTATTTCAGCCTGATGGCACCACTGCCATCTCGTGTCTCTAAAGCTGAACTCTTCACTCAAACATTTCCTGAAAAAAAAAACTCTACCTTGGATGATTCATGGCTTGTCAGGAATTAAACGGCTCACGCAGGGAAACCACAAAATGCTTGACTTGTGATCACTAAAATTTCTGACAGGGATAGAGCGAACTTCGTATCGTTCAATGCCTCAAAAACTCAATTCTTCCAGTTGTCAACTCGACACAAACTTCCAAATTAATATCTCCCTCTTCTTCAGTGACTGAATTGGCTCCTTTTTCTACACTGAACATCCTCAGTCTGTCCTCTACTTGTAATCTAAACTGCGGTGGGGGAGGGGGGGGTTCCACTCATACCGCTATTTTAGACAGGGTGAAATCAAAAGCTTTTCGTCTTTTTAACTCCTCTAACGGATTGTCTTCAGCCTCCCTCTCATCGTTGCAATGTTGCATCTCTTCTCCCACTATTTTCACGCTAACTACTCTTCAGATCTTACTAACTGCATGCCTCCCCTCCTCCCGCAGCTTCCCTGCACAAGATATTTTGTCTCGCCCCAATTCTATCCACCTCTCTATTGCAAGAGTTCACTAGTATTCTCAATCCTTCATCCCTTTTTCTGGTAAACTCTAGAACTTCCTGCCTGCTTCAGTACTATTTCTCCTTTCCTAGCTTCTGTACTATTTCTCCTTTCCTATGACTGAACTCTTTCAAGAGGGAAGTTTCATGATTTATCCTTCAATTTTGGACGATCGTTTTTGACTCGGTTAGGTGACTGACACATCAGTGAGCTTTTTTTTCTTAACTTTTTTTCTTATAACTTAATTGCCCTTGGCCGCTGCCCGTTTTATATCGAAAAAGAAAAAAGTTACAAAATCCCACAATGCGATTACTATTAGAAAAGTCCGTTAGTTGGCTGACGGCGCTGAGGAGATTCGGCCACAACGGTTACTCTCCACGCACTAATGAGTCTCATTTTCTCTCCCCAGGGTTGGTTGGACGCGTCATTCGGACTAAGCGGGTTCAGGTTGTAGTTCATTAACGGAGTGGCAGCTTCAGCGTCACGCCAGGTATACTACATACACATTATCAGCTTACTGGTAATTTTCTTTCAGAATCACGCCAGTCTCCTTTTGGTGGACGAGTCTTTTTTTTTATCCTTCCTCTTTATCCTTGTGCATATATTTAACCTAACTTAGCCTAATGTAATCCAGTTGCTATGTATAAAACGATATCTGAACTGATTCTTGAAAAATTGACTTTATATACCTTATAAGAACCTAAGGATATAAAGGAAACTACACAAGGATATAAAGGAAACTACACGAAGCCATCAGGCCTACACGAGGCAGTGTGAAACATTCCCACCAGTTTCTTCGTATCATCCATAAATTTATATACTCCTCTCTTGAAGCTTCCTAAAGATTCAGCTCTTAACACTTGATTTCATTGTTTGTATGCGAAGTGAAGCCAAGTGATTGAAAAAAAAAAAAAGCATGGCGCCGCAACAACTAAGGTCATATGGCGCCGGATTATAAAATTTCATAAGAATACTAATGTCGAAATAAGAGGTAAAATTAATAGCAATAATATATACTTCAAATTTAAAGTAATAAAAAAATAAAACTAAAAATTAATCCTGAGATTTGAAAGTACTGATTACAAGTGATGAGTTACTGGTCTTGTTATATGCGATGACACTGCCCTGTCATCTCTTAACCTTACCCAGCATGAATTAACATAAATGCCACAAAATCTCTGAACAAGTGTTCTGAAAATAAAATTATGACGTACATAAATGAATCACATGATGGTACTTTCCAGAAGAAATGCTTTCCAGAAAAAATGCTATCCTCGCATATTTTTTTTTTTTTTTTCAAAATCTGTTATGAGAATTGTAGTACGTGGCAGTTGCATTGCATTAGTCTACTATAGGTTTAAAGAAAATCTCCTGTAATGAGCGCATAAGAAAATAAGGGAAGCAACAAGAAGCCATCAGCCCTAGAAGTGCCAGTCCCTGTATGAAACATACCTACCTGTTTCCACCTATTGTCCCCATCCATAAATTTGTTTAATCTTCTTTTAAAGCTCCATAATGACTGAGCTTGATTACGGAGTCCATTCCATTCATCTACCACTTTACACGTATTTGAAATCCAATTCCTTTCCATTTCTTTTTTAAATGTTTCAAGCTTGAACAAATTATTTGTTATATCGTGATGCATATGTATTACTTAAAAGTGTTGAGGAGCGGCGTTATGTACACCAGCTGACCTGTAGCACTTACCATTATTTCCTCGTGTATATTTCCTCAGTTTACTCTATTACTACTTGGCGAAAACAATCGTGATCTCGTCCACTGCAGCGAGACGAGCGTGATTCTGAATCAGTCCCCCCTCGCTGTCATCTCTTTCCTAGGGGTGAAAGAATCACTTGCTATTCACAGCTAAGTATGAGGAAAAAATACGGATATCTGGATGAATTGTACTAGTTTAACGTTGATATATCAGATGAAATATTTATGAACTAGGTTAGTGTGTAATATAAGGCAACGGTAAACGGAATCGTCGAGTGTTTCGTTGGTGGTGATCGACGCTCAAAAGGAAGAAGGGAGGGAGAAATAAAGGTGGAGTCTTCCCTTGCAGCACTCCAAAGTTAATTAAGGTCGACCTATTAATTGTTAGTTTGTTTTAGATGTCTCTTTACCTTTAACGCTGAGATATGTTACTGTATCTTTACAATTCTGGCCGCATGTACACAAATTAGGCTAACTTGTGTTATAACTTAGAGTATGTATTGACTGTGTTTAATGTTTAACTGTCATGGGTTGAGTGACTGGCTGGTCTCGCTCGCTACGTCAGTCGGTCAGTCTGTCTGTCTGTCTGTCTGTCAAGTGGTGTTCTACATAGTGACTGGTTTGTGTGATCACTTAGGGAAAGCCAAGAAAGATAAGGACGCAACAATGCCAAAGCCAACCTGTTAATGGAGTATTGGCATCAAGTTTACATTATACAACTTGATACTTTTTTTTTTTTTGTTGCGTTAGTTGCAGGAGAGGTTAAAGTTACGAAGGAAGTCGTAAGTACAATTCCATCAATTTGTGTTCACATGGTTTCTGTCACTGTTAATGGTTTGTGTTCACATGGTTTGTCACTGTTAATGGTGGAGATGAAAAAAAATGTATATTGTAATCTTATCCTAGTGTTGTTTTCATGTACTCTTCCTCTTGTATTTCATAACCAGTTGTCATTCATGGTTTCTTCTTCATTTGGAGGAGAAATCTAAGTTAAGAGGGAAAGTGGCAGTTGACTAATTGATGCTCAAGTGGGCCATATTTCACAACCTGCTGTTATTCATGTTTTTTTTCCTTTAACTTGAGAGGTCTGTGAGGAAATGATCGCATGTATTACGAAGCAGCGCTCCTTCATGCAGCCCGCACCCTCCACCAGCCTGGTTGTTGCTTGGGGGCAGATTAGTTATTTCTGTCAGATTCAGGTTTTCCAAGCTGATATGGCGCCAAATAGAAATGCTGCTTCATTTCATTCTAAAAAAATTTGCCCGGAAGGAGAGACGGTCCATTGCTCCGTGAGGTTCAATGGGATTCCGCCCCGTACTCTCCAGACATTGTCTCCGCCACGAAAAAAATAAAAAGCGTCATTATGATCCTACGAGTATGTAGAAAGAGACAATGGGATTCCGCCCCGTACTCTCCAGACATTGTCTCCGCCACGAAAAAAATAAAAAGCGTCATTATGATCCTACGAGTATGTAGGAAGAGAGAGCGAATGTGATCTCATTCTTCGTGTTGCTAAAGTATGAATTAAGAACGCGAGACTGAGGCGCGGTGACAGAGGCTAGTTTGGAAGAAAGACGCACCGCTGAATTATAGTAGATGAACACCACAGATGCATGCAAGGATACTCCCTCAGCAAGCAGCGTTAGTAGCTCGAGGCGGTGACGGGACAGGAAGACCTCCCCCGGCTGGCTCTCTCACGTCGGTCGGCTTTTGCTGCATTTCCCGAAGAAGCTACTTGGGGGGGCTGTTTGCTAAACTTGGAAAAAGGGGAAATAGTTCACGTTATATTTTTTCAGCTTCACGTGACTGTGTAATGCTGCCGCCAAAACTCAACCATTTTACATGACTGGAAGAAAAAAAAAAGTTTCGAACCTGTATCTATGGTACTGTGTATGTATGTGATTTTTTTTTTTTCGATGTACGTTCGCCTAGTACTCGTTTACATACTTCCACTAATTCACCAATGAGGGGCTTCTTCAGAAAACTCACTCATTTCCTAACCGGCTGCTGGAAGTTATACAGAAACGAAGGAAAGCATTCAAGTATTAGGAAACCGGTAAGTCACACAGCTTCTTTTATTTGTTCCACGGATATTTTGCCTAATCATGAAACGTGTTCTAAAAAATTTCAGCATCTTATCCCGAGTAACAGACTGGTGGAAGTTTTAAGGATTCTCAAGTGTTTTCATGATTCCGGTGAAAGTTGAACAAGAATTATCTTTCATCAATGATACATAGCACCAGTAGAGAAAGAAATTATCCATCTGGGTTGCCTTTGAAAGCAGTCTTGATGAAAGAAAACGGCGTTTGAGAATACTGGCATGTGTGCACCTGTCATTGGTGGCATCAGCAAGTCCCTTCGCCATACTGTTTGAATCGGTGCACTCATCTCAGCATTGATTCCTGACAACGACTCATCGTGACGATATCCCTTGAAATACGAGACGAAGTATACAAGTGGCTAGAATGAAAAGACGCACTAATTTACCACAGTAACTCATAATACGGCGCCTCGGTAGCTCCTAAGTCAGAAGTGACAGGCTAGCAGCTTTATGGGAACTATATTTTCGTGTTAAACTTTCACTGTGATATGCAAGAATTCATAACACTAAAAGCAATGTATGAAGTCTGCATAAGCATCTACAGTAAAGCAGAGGATAAAAAAAAAAAAAACAGATTTTGCAGTTTCCATAATGTAGAACTATGATAAATGTCTCTGGGAGGTCAAGAATTAAGGAAAGATGTCTCAAATAGCAGTGAAAATGTAAAAATACAAATGAGTGAAGAGAACAGAGCGCAGGCAACAGCAGCGATTCACGTGGCCGCTCGAGGCTCAGCAAGTACCGGTGCAGGACTGAGGACGCGAGCACACAAACTTGGTCCATTTTCCTCCGGGGTTCAAAACTTTTTGGTATTCTTTCTTTTTTCATCTTTTCGGGGAAGGAAAATGATAGGGAACGTTAAGCTGACTCTAAAAAAAGGGTGAGGAGAAAATTTAGAAATGTGTGTTGTGTGTGAATAGCGCAAGTGGTTGTCAGGATCTTTTCTCTTTACCAAGCAGATTTTTACACAGCAGAATAGTAACAAGGAAGGGCAAGTTAACTCGGAAGGGAAGTAGCAAAAACTCTGAGAACCCTTAACTATTTCTCTTTACCAAGCAGATTTTTACACAGCAGAATAGTAACAAGGAAGGGCAAGTTAACTCGGAAGGGAAGTAGCAAAAACTCTGAGAACCCTTAACTATTTCTCTTTACCAAGCAGATTTTTACACAGCAGAATAGTAACAAGGAAGGACAAGTTAACTCGGAAGGGAAGTAGCAAAATCTCTTTGAGAACCCTTAACTAGTTATGTGAATATTTTCCTTTGTTTTCTTTTCTCTGCCTTTTCTGTTTATAGTTTTCACAGAAGGATAGGAGAGAACAGCTAGTTAATTCTGAGAGGAAGGAAAGAATACGTTAAATTTTGTGCGAGAGCCACCTAATGGTTGTTGGTATCTTTTCTTTGTTCTCTCATAGGAGGGGAGTGACAAAGGACGTGAACTTTGATGCTCAAAGAAAAGGGGAAAATTGTAAAACTAGTTAAAAATCTCAGGTTCTATTTGACAATGTTTCTCCATCATTTTGTGGATCCCCTGAGCGTGGTAGTTAAACCTTCGAGTGCTGACAGTAATATGACACTTGAATCTTCATTAATTCGACGACTTTACTTAGCAATAATAAAACTAAACTATTCGAATCATTCCATCAGTCACTCTGCTCTCAACGATGTCTTTCAAGATTGTGGTTTGAACTCACATCACAACATTTGGTTCAATATAAGGAGAAACCATAGCAGTCAAAGGATTAAGCTTACACACACACACACACGCACACACACACCGCGTAGTGTAGTGGTTAGCACGCTTGGCTCATAACCAAGGCGGCCCGGGATCGAATCCCGGAGCAGCAAGGGAAATGGGCGAGCCTCTTAATGTGTAACCCCTGTTCACCTAGCAGCAAGTAGGTGCGGGATGTAAACCGAGGGGTTGTGACCTCGCTGTCCCAGTGTGTGGTGTGTCAGTGGTCTCAGTCCTACCCAAAGATCGGTGACTATGAACTCTGAGCTCTTTCCGTAGGGGAACGGTTGGCTGGGTGACCAGCAGACGACCGCAGGTGAATCACACACACACACACACACACACACACACACACACACACTTTGAGGGATGACGTCAAACATGATCGTAACAGTGTTGGAAATTACTGTGTGGATTATTGTACAAGCAATTCCAAGATGCAAGAGATGTGAAAATAACCGATAACTTTAGTCAGACCTGGCTACTGAAGAAGGTTGGCTTGCGATAGCATATGGCCGTTGTCGAGTTCGCCATAATGGGACTCGAACCAGTTGTTTACCTTTTGTTATAGCTGGTAATTACATCTTAAAAAACAAATTAAATCCTCGTGGACCGGTTTGTGGGATGCTGACAATACAAAAACAGCCCGATTTTCAGAGTTTGATAATTCAGCAGTAAAGCGACATAAGACAAAGTTAAATCAACATATAAACGCACCACAGTTAAGTTTCACTAAGATTCAGAATGAAATTACAATCACCTTGATGGCAGAGAATAAAAATTATTAAGCACAAAACTCTAAAATTATAAAAGCAATTGCTATCAAAATAGCACATGTTAATACGTGTTTAATAATCCCAAAATAGGTCTGAGGGTTAGAACAATACACAAATACCATTTAACAATAAATCAATACCTCATTGATAATTGTCATGGAAATAGTACAATTTTAAAACTCGTCTTTACTTCATCAGACTCTTCTAAAATACACATAAGTGCACAGTAATATGCGTCCATAGTATAGTAGTACAACAATGCCTAGTACCTACACTCAAAGAGAAAACTCTGTTTGTAACATACATGGTGATTAGGGCCAACAGCGGACGGGGAAGCTCCATCAGAAATAGTTTTTCCAAAAAGTTGTTCTACACAACAATAATTCGCCGGTGTCTGCTGGGATCTGCTTCTTATAACCACATTGAAAGGGTAATTTCTATACCAAACATAATGCACAAACTTACCAGCTACCACCATCTTACCATAAATTGTGAATACACGTTTTGTGTAACTCTGGGTATGCACGTGTGGAGGACTGCTGTTTGACAATATCCTCTTGATTAATGATCAGACCGCTTGAGAATGTGTAAATATTTTCACCGATATATGTATTCATGTATAAGGTTAACGATTAATGATTCATGGTACATATGTGTTATCGCGTGTGATTATTTTTTTTTTTTTTAGCTTTTTTCATCTCGGGTATCAGCATCTTAAGCGTCAGGTTGCAACTAGTGTTGCCTAACGCCTTACATTCGCTTTTTCCATTAACAGCTTTCCTAGCTGGATACACCATTACCTTCCTTCTCAACTATGAACATCTCGGTATGGGTACGCTGGGTCGTGTTACATCCTTGTGTTCTTTGCGCACGTCTTTGTGAGCTGTGTGCTAACCTGTCACGTAACACTGGCTGGTTGTTACGCCGTATAAGCATATGCGATATGTGAGTAGAATGCGATGGTGAAAATAAACACAGGAAGCACTATTTTGTTTAACTAACGTTTAATTTTGTCTCTTCTTCACAGAGTTGCCTTTTTCACTCACTGAGAAAGGCAACAGGCGGAACGTTAGATAAACCAAGTACTTCAGCTACATCCCGTGTCTCGTGCTTCCATTTTCCACTCAGTATCACAGTATCGATTTCTTTGTAGTATTTCAACATGTCATTGTAGGATCTTATCAAGAAAAAGATTGATACTTTTCGTTACGAAGGGGTTATAGTTCATTTAACCACTCATCTAACACAATTATATCTTATTTACTATATTATGAGTATCTGATAAGATGATTTAATTAACCTTGGGAGCTGTCTGTAATAAATAATGACTTAAATGCAGTGCTTATATTGTTATTTTATTTCTATTTATTTATATATTTATTTATTCTATTTTATTATATTTTATTTTATCTATTTTTATTTATTTATTTATTTTCATTTTTATTTATTTTTTTTTTCTTTTCTTTTTTTGTATTTACTATTTTGAGGTGGCATTGCTGGTGCAGAGTCTGATGAAACCTGCTGTTGTCAGTCACACGTCAACACATGAGTGCACTTTCTCAGAAGTGACTTATTATCACTGGACGATTTTCTACAACACCAGCGACCGTGTGATGTGTATCTATCCTGTAATCAACTTGTCCAGTCCCCGTCAAAACTACCAATATTAATCAAAACTTTTTTCTCGCAGCAAATGCATTGGTTACGTAATAACTGCTTAGTGTGTGTGTGTATATATATATATATATATATATATATATATATATATATATATATATATATATATATATATATATATATATATATATATATATATATATATATATATGCAGTAAACGACTCAAAATCCAGAAAAAAGCCTAGATTAACGACGAAAAGTGGTTTATTTCGTTATTACATACGTACTACATTACTGCAGCGCGAAATTATGCCTCTCTCGTACTTTGTTTATTTAATTATGAAACCTACAAACGTAAACTACCTTAATGTTGTGTGCATGAATTTACTTTACTGCCACGAGCATGTTTTTTTTTTTTTTTTCTTTTTGGTTAACGTGCTCTGACTGTATAATGCTGGCAGGACACACACACACACACACACACACACACACACACACACACACACACACACACACACACACACACACACACACACACACACACGAATCTGAAGTCTCCAAATACTTCTCAGTAATTTCCTTTGCGTCTCCATTTTCCATGACGCTCATTCTTTTTCAGCCTCTTCGAACTTTCCATGGCACACTCACTAGTCTCCTCTCGACCCAGATGTCCAGGCTATTTTTCAAGGTATTATCGATCGTTCATGCCTCGCACCCACACTTCAGCATCTTCGGTCGCATTTTCAAACATACTGGCACTGTATCTCAACTACCTTTAATAAGTTCTAGTGGATATTATTAGGGTTTTCGTTTGCTTTCATAGCGTTACAGTTTCAGAAGAATTGTGCACCATTAGCGAGAAAAGAAAAAAAAACATAATAATCTGACTAGTCATCTGTGGCCTTTGAAAATTTTACCAGCAAGACCCCAAAACGCTTCAAATTACGACTCCTTTTTGCATCGACTTGTTCCTGATTTCTCGATCTCTTGCTAACGTTGACACCACGTGAGTCTATTGTACTCCTGATCTCAGGATACCAGAATACTTAGTTTTCCAAATAGAAATATCCCGCACCACTTTACTTTAGTACAATCTGTGATTAAAAACAATCATTCTCATTTTGTTTGAGCTTCCTCTGGCTTAGTTCACTTAGATATTCAAATGAACGTACTCCGCGCTATCTCACTCTTGCATGATTTGTGGTTAAAAACGAGGGTCCTTATTTTTCTGGAATCAGAACATTTATGTTATCTTGTGAGATTCAGACCATTTGTATATAAGTGATATTTACGTAGGGCAAAAATACAATCAATAAAATAGCTGTTTTTACTGCTTTACTTGTTACTAGAACTTGACTGCGAATTTTTTTTTTTATGCGATATGGTGTTTTCAGTTATTAAACAGCGCCCTTAAAAGCTTAATGTAACACTGTAATAAAGAAATATTTTAAAGAATGTGTTTTCATTCACCATTTCAAACTGACAGTAATGTACGCTAAACAGATACTCATTGTGGAACCCAGATGCTTAAGTCGGTTCATGAAACATACAGGATACATACAGGATACAAAAAAAAAAAAAAAAAACACACGAGGAAACACTGCACCAGAAACAGTTATATCTTGCACTACCGTTGACAAGATCTGACGTCAGATACCTGTTGGAGGATACATTTTCCCACGCTCCAAGTTCAGTTAATAGTATTTCATGGTTATACTCAAGTCGGAGGAGCCCTAAAGATTCCAGTATCTGAACCGCGCAAGATAACGATTGAGTACACGTGCAGGGATCCCAACAGATGGCAGCACCTATACCAGAAAAGACTGTTTTATTCATACGTCTCCAATATTCATATCACACTTTGTCCTCTTACATTTCTCCTCCAAATTGTCATATTTCATTACATACACAATGCTTGCGGAACCATCTCCCTCTCTTTCCTTATCTCGTTATTTATCTGCAGATTTTCCCATAAGTCTGTAATGCACAGTAACATCAGCAGTTGGTCATGCATTGTTTCAACCCTGCCTCACTCTTCTATATCGCGTCCACATCTAACTGTCTTCTTTCCAATCCCTCTATGTGGCGGATACAGCTCACAAGGTACGTACGCCATACATCGCTGTCTTGCAGTACACAGCTGAGATGAGTAAATATTTCAATGAGGAAAATACGACAAATCTAAATCTTCATTTACAAATATTTGTTCATATAATCCGCTAAGTACATTACATTCTATTATGCATTTAAATCATGTAAACACTACTCTACTGGGAACAGTCACAACGCGCTAATTGAATAGATGCCGAAGCCGTGAAGTTAAATGTGGGAATGTTCTCGTGGAAATCCTGCGAGAGCTTCCATACATGCCGGTAACTCTTTGGCGGCGAGTACTAAGCAGAAATAAATAAAGGTAGAGATTGTGATGCCGCGTGGCGGTATAATACGCAGGCCTGTTTATAGCAGGAGCAGGAAGACAAAAGAGTACTTAGGCTAATATACGGGTCACTATTTCTTGCCATTTAGCACAGCAGAGACAGACTAAAGGTAATATACTCATAAGGGAAACGGCAGCTGCGTTACGCCACTCTGAAGCGTTGGATGAGAAGCTAAATTCTGTAGATTCGAATTACTGAAGTGACTTTATGCTCCATGGGGTTTCTTCTTTTCTCCTTCTTCTTCTTCTTCTTCTTCTTCTTCTTCTTCTCATCCTTCTCTTCCTCCTCCTCCTCCTCCTCCTCCTCCTCCTCCTCCTCCTCCTCCTCCTCCTCCTCCTCCTCCTCTTTCTTCTTTTCTTTTTGTCTTTCTTTCTCATTATTTCTTCATGTCTTGCAAAGAACATGAGAGGAAGATAATTTGCTTTGGAGAGTGTCAGTTGAAGGCATAAAGGAACTAGCAGGAGTCGTAAGTAGCTACTGTGGCTCAGTGCACAGAAGGTCCCGCGTTGTACTCGTAATCCCGTCCAAAGCGGAGTCTGCTGGATATTAACGAAGTTCAGAATATTATGGGCATTTAAGTTGCCCATTGAGTATATCCGTTTTCTATTGCTCTATTGCTCCCTTGACAGAACAGCTGTATGGGTCGGAGCTTTCCATTACGTACTTTAAACTCTTGTTCAAAGTTCAGTAATCCTCATCGGGGTTTCTTAGGAATGAGTGTGGCGCATCCTCTCAACAGGACACCCAGGGAAACAAGAGCCCTTATAGTGTGTTTACGTGGTTCTTTTCATTTGCATTTGCTCATTGCTCTCTGCATTTTGTCCGTCAGAAGATAAATCAATGTCTTTTTCCTCTTAGTAACAAAGTGAAATGAAAAGTAAATGAGTATATGGGATGATGCAGCGTTATGTTATCTGGAGTTATCGTGGTGCTTTGCCAGGTCACGTGAGGCAAGCCCGTGTATTGCAGGTCCTTCACTACCGCAGTTTCGTTAATATATTTCTCTTCTCCATTCAAGATAATGATCATTGCTTGTAACTGTGCAGAATGTCCGTTGCGCTACATGTACCTGATGTGCATGGCTGACGCATCTTTGTTACAGTGCAAGCAACACAAGAGGATTGAGCCTGAATACGATTGTACACTAGTATTCTGTTACGTCTCTATGTACAAGAAGGAAATAACGGTTTTTTACGTAAGAGGGGCTCTGTTCAAAGGCTAGAGAAGGGTAAAAAATGCCCATTTTGGTGCCGACACCTAAATAATAGAGCCAAAAAGGATTATCCAAAACAGAAGAATAGAGATGATAGGTGGAAATGGGTAGATATATTTACTGCCACGTGTAGCCCTGACGGTGACTTGCAGCTTCCCTTATTTGCTCATGTTCTCACGTATTGGTCAGCTTCATCACAGCGCAGAGAATGAAAACAATGTGCACTGCTAAATGATAATGATAATAATAATAATAATAATAATAATAATAATAATAATAATAATAATAATAATAGTTTTCAGTTCATCTTCTGCTCCCATTCTCTGTGTGTAGTGTTTATACGTACATACATAGCTTCGCTGCTATTCATCTTCCCATCTCATTCTCAGTTGGTCCCTTGATCTCGACCCAAGAGACACCTTCCAATCTATTGATAGATCCCCTGTCTCTTAACTAGACCACCAGACCAAACCTCTGCAGTATTTAGTAATCATGCAATATGCCAAATCCGGTCGTTGTATCTGTCTCCCGGCCACACGAATTTCATATCACGGCTAAACAAGGCCTCGAAATGCAAATGTACATAAAGCATTTTCGACTTAGAATTACCTGTATCTTCACCGCTACCATTATCCGCAGAAACTCGGGCTGCACCCTATAGCTTGTTCATGTTCTCGACTATTGTTTGTTTAATGGTGCATGTTTGGTTCAAAACAGACGTAGAATAAATTGTAACGTTATCTAGAGACTTCATTGTCCTTCACGCGTGCCCGCCATCACAACAACGCCTCAAGGTCGCAGAAGTGAAGGTTATGCTATTTACTATTTTATCCACCATCCGTTGTGTTCCTTCGTCAGTGCGCGCTCAGTCAGTGCAACCGAAGGATCGGTCGTCTTGTTCTCGTCCAGCTTTATAACCAACAGTACGACATTACGTAAGGAACTTTTCATCCATTTGGCTTCGTGGCGCAGTGTTCATTTGTTTATTTCCTGTCCCTATAGGTCCATTTTGTAGTTACAGTGATGCCAGATGTATGGAAATATCTTATTGTGTGAACATCGCAACACTGTTTTGCAAAAGAAAATGATAAATACTTTGAATGTGTAAAATATAATGCAAACAAAATTCAGAAACGTAACAGTCACAATTGATGGAAGTGGGAATTACAACAGGTGTATACTAGTGATGTATCGGATATCCGCCTCCTCATCCGCATCCGCTGAGCATGCACAATGAAAATACTATCCGCATTACTACCCGCATCCGTGTTTTAATATAATATAATAAATGATCCGCCTCCGCCTCTGTCTCCCCGTTGTGGTTGCCGATCTGTGTGTGTGTGTGTGTGTGTGTGTGTGTGTGTGTGTGTGTGTTTGTGTGTGTGTGTAAGGACGAGTTGAAGAGACCAAATGAGAGTGTGAAGGATGCTGAAAAAGTAAGAGAGAGAGAGAGAGAGAGAGAGAGAGAGAGAGAGAGAGAGAGAGAGAGAGAGAGAGAGAGAGAGAGAGAGAGAGAGAGAGAGAGAAATTCAGAAATGCTTTGCTTTTTCACCAATTTTCAAAGACCACATAGATGATTATTCGGGTTCTCAAGACTGTTTCTCCTGTTAATAATACAGAAATCTTGTTAATCTGTCACTAGAATCATAGACAAAAAAAAAAACTGAAAACTGTGCAATTTCAATCAAAGCCTATGGAATGTGGTGAAGGTGCGGCCAAAAGTGTTTCAGAATATGCCCCTAAATACTATGGAAAGAGTGAGGGAGAGAGAGCGGTATCATTACTTTGCCCCTTTATCTTGGACAGATAAGAGGAGAGGAGGTCATAGGGAGAGAGGTTTGAGATAAGACGAAAGAGGAAGGGAGAGGAAAGAAGCACGGGGAGGAAGGGACGTATTGTGGAATAGAAGACTGGAAGGGAGTTCGTAACGGGGGAAAGAAAGTACATGGGGCAAGGAAGTGGGGGAAGGGAGAAGAAGGAGGATGTGAGTACGGGGAGAAAGCAGATAGAATAAATATAACCAGGAAGGATGAGGAGTGAATGAAGGGAGAGAGAAAGTAGAGGAGATAAGTATTCTCTTTTCCTGTTCCTTATTCTTTTTTGTCCTTTCCCCATCTACCTCTTCCCACGTCTACTCCTTCCATCTCCTTGCCCCCTGTACTCCCCCTGTACTCATTATATCTAACTTCTTTTTATTTTATGAGAAATTTTATGAGGTTTTATGGGAAATGCATATCTGGCTCCGCCTCCGCATCCGCGGTGCTCTAAAATTTAGTATCCGAATGTGAAAATATAAGGCGATGTATTAAAAAATCATACGGGAAGCAGGCTGACTCCAGCTAAGGGGCCTTTGCAGGATGGGGTGGACTTACTCGTGAAAAAGACGCGGTTTAATAAGGAGAGGATGGAGGGGAGACGAAATCAATGAGGAATTCCCAATGAAACATTAATCTCATCAGGGAACAAGACGCAGGGGAACGAAGGAGGGTAGGCAGGGGCTGGGAAGGGAAGGGGAGGGGAGGGGAGCGGAGGGGAGGGAAGGGGAGGGGAGGGGAGAGAGTGTCGACAGGGACTCTGGCAGGAAAGGAGAATCGAAGTGTATGAGACATTTTCAGAACTTTTCACGTATTTTCCAGATTCTTGCATATTGAAGGGTTAAATGAATGAGGCTGAAATACGTAAGTAAAACAGGGAAGCATCATAATTCAAGGTTATCGGTGCTATAATCTCAGCCTTCCTCGATATTGTACGTATGGCCTTCCATGTCATTGTTTTTTTGTTTTTTTTTACACTCTATCCCTCCCTTGCGTTGAGGCGACTTAGAGTTCATGAATGAATCAATCAGTGCGCTCTCTCTCTCTCTCTCTCTCTCTCTCTCTCTCTCTCTCTCTCTCTCTCTCTCTCTCTCTCTCTCTCTCTCTCTCTCTCTCTCTCTCTCTCTCTCTATTTCAACACTGGGTTACACATAGAGACACGCATACGCCTTTTTTTTTTTCTTTTCCTTTAAGGTAGCTAACTTTGCTGATACATAATATCGTTGACACATATATTTCAGAACTTAATAGAGATACCAAGAAACTCCCCGAGGGCTGCATGGCCTGGCCGTTTTGTCGACGGGAACAGAACCTTAGCACAATACGCAAGTGCGAGTCCGGCACGTTTATTTTGGTCAGCCGTAGTCATCCAGTATATTATCACTTTCGCTTACAACAGAAATCCGTGTCCTGTTTATTCAATTTCAAACATTTCCCAGTTTTTTTTTTTTCTTTTCTTTTTATGTCTTATGGCATTCCTTCATACTCTTCGAATAGCGTGAGTTTTTTTTTTTTCCTCTCTCTCTCTCTTTTACTTCCTTTGCACGCAGATGTCACTCAGGACTCACTCAACCGCTGATATACTCAACATTTCACAGCGAAGGGAATAAACATTTTTCACTCAGGTACCAGGTAATAGTAGCGCGCCACAGGTAAGACGGTCACATTTTTCATTTCAGCGGATTGTTAGTAAAGGTGGTGAGATTTCCAGGTGTGATATCACAAGCAGCGGTGATTAAATCACTATCGTTACCAATAATTTCCGTACACTATGAAGGCTTTATCATGGTGACTATTACAACGTGGCGAGTCATAATCAAGTTCTTTGGCATTTATTCATTAAAACACACACACACACACACACACACACACACACACACAGAAAGAAAGAGAGAGAGAGAGAGAGAGAGAGAGAGAGAGAGAGAGAGAGAGAGAGAGAGAGAGAGACTTAGACTTAAATAGGAGGGAATATTGAAGTTTTGAACACAATATTCACACAGATACGTGTGTTAGGATCAACACAGACTTGTTGATCCTAACGAAATGGTCTCACTTAAATAATAGGCGACTAATTAAATCAAACACTGGTGTTGTCACGGCTCCTTATGGAAGCCGACGCGGAAGAGTGTCTGCCGTTTATTACCACTTTTGTGCGCGGGAATGGAGGGAATGGGTGCTGCGGTGTAAGAAAAAATGGTGAAAAACAATTAGACTGTTAGTTAGAAATGTAACGATAACGCGGGGAAAAATATCGACTTGTTATTTTATATTGATATGTCTCTCTTGCTTCTTTGCTTCTTTTTTTTTTCCCCCGAATCACGTAGGGAGCGAGATCAGCATGATGGACGTACCTTTATTTATTTTTTTTTTTTTTTTAGTTTTAACATATTTAGTATGTGTAGTTTTATTTACTTGTTTATTCCATTTTCTTTATTCACTGTATTCCAATTATATACTCTGTTTATACATTTATCTATTTACTTATTTATTTATTTCATTTTTTTTATTTACTTTATTTATCTATTTATTTTTTTTTTTTTTAGCCATCAGAATCGACTTTGTAATAATATGCAGGGAAACACTTTAATTTATGTTATACGTTGAACTGAACAGTGAAGCTTCCCCTGAGATGGTGAAAGTTTTCCGGTGTGCCTGAGTTCGGTAACTGATCATGTCCCGAGGGAGTGAGTTGCCTGCATGAAATTTAATATCTGAAAGGATTTTTGCAGCCGCCTGCGTGTGTTTACTCTTTTTTTTTTTTTTTTTTTTTTGGTATTGGACGCACCCATAATGGACGGTATTTACCTACAGAATGTAGGTCAGCTGAGGGAGACTTCAGATTTCGTGAAGTTAATGGATAGTTACAGTATACGAGTAGTCCCGTATTCCATCAGTGCAGGCCAGTGAGAAGCATGAAACTCGTCGAGGTATAGTGATTCTGTACATACATAAAGCACACAAAACAGAATGAATGTGACTTCTGTAATCCCCAAATATAGCTTCTGAATAAACTTTTTCTTCATTTAGAAGCATAAAAATGCACCTTCTGAAAATGTGAAGTGAACTGCCTCCACCAGGCTTTGATGCATGTACATATTCCCTGGGATGCCTTTAATTCGTATCCTTTTCATGGCAGTAAATACATAAACATCGATAATATTATTCAGCTAAAGAAAAACTTTATATCAGAAACTCTTATTTTCTTCCTTGCGTCAAAAGATGAAGGTTCAGTCAAGGGAATATGAAGGGACACGTAGAAGTGTTGGAACCGCTGTCTTTGGCACTTATGTGTGACAGGAATTTAAGTAGCGTGGCTATGTGAAAAAAAAAAATGTACCATACGAACACATCCACGGTTTTTTCTCAGTTGCTAAAGAAGAGAACAATATTACTAGTATCACGAAAGACATTATTTGTTCCCCTCTTTGAGAAACTAATTCAGAAGGCAGCTAGCAGAGACAGTGCACTGAATTGATTAATCATATACGAGTATAGAGAGAGAGAGAGAGAGAGAGAGAGAGAGAGAGAGAGAGAGAGAGAGAGAGAGAGAGAGAGGTTTCTCTATCGTTATCTTTATGTTTAATCGGCAAATCAAATTTTCTTTCCATCTCTTAAGTAATGCCGTAATCTGCTACTGATAGCGGTACTTATAGATTACGATTAAGGTCATTACTCTAATAAAAAAAGACAGACCCAGTATTATAAATAACGCCTTCATATTAATAATTGTCGTATCCAAATTGAATTGTAGAATTGGCACAGAAATAATAAAATAATAGTGACAACACGTAACTGAATCATTCACGTACTCAAAATGTCACTAAATGATTCGTAAAGACTCATGTAACCATCCCCGCAATGATGTCACCTTTGGGAAGTGTTGCCTTAACTCTCTCATTGCTAGATACATTTCTACCATAAGAAACTGCAACTTCCAAACACCTATTTTTGCACTACGTTGTTTTGGATAGTCTTGAAGATTAGAAAAGATAAAATTAGCTTCCTGTTCTCTCTTTTTTCCTTTTTGTACGTCCATACAAACCACTTTACTCTGTTCTCAATGGCCCGAATTGCTCTCTCACCATGACCATTTTCAAAGGCTACACAAATGATTAGCCGGGTTCTCAAGAGTGCTTCTTCTTGTTAATCTGTCGCTAGAACCATAAAAACCAGTGTAACTTCTACTAGAACTTTTTGAATGTAGTGTAAGTGCGGTGCAGAAGTGTTTCATAATATGGCCCAGTGTTTACAAAAGACGACCATATCAGTGAAAGGATTAATACCATGCAAGCTATTGACTTCAGTTCTCAAGCACACTCTTTTATTCCCTCGCCAGTCGCACCCTCCCTTCGTGCATAGTGGTGTCTGCATTGACTCCCCAAATCCATCTCGACTCTTCACATACCCACTATGCTACTGCCGCCAGCTAAGTACAGCATGGTTCATGGAGACTCAGCAAGACATCCTACTATCATCTCGCTAGATAGAGACGCACACAGAAGTACATGGTTTATTGGAGGTTCCTGACGGTGATGGTTTGATACCATCCCTCTTGAGGTTTAACACTGAATGCTTGTGTGTAGCCGGAAAGGCGTTTTCTTGTTGTTGTTGTTGTTGTTGTTGTTTGTTGTTGTTTGTTGTTGTTTGTTGTTGTTGTTGTTGTTGTTGTTGTTGTTGTTGTTGTTGTTGTTGTTGTTGTTGTTGTTGTTGTTGTTGTTGTTGTTGTTGTTGTTGTTGTTGTTGTTGTTGTTGTTGTTGTTGTTGTTGTTGTTGTTGTTGTTGTTGTTGTGTGTTGTTGTTGTTGTTGTTGTTGTTGTTGTTGTTGTTGTTGTTGTTGTTGTTGTTGTTGTTGTTGTTG
The DNA here is from genome assembly GCF_035594125.1 of Scylla paramamosain. Lineage (NCBI taxonomy): Eukaryota > Metazoa > Arthropoda > Malacostraca > Decapoda > Portunidae > Scylla > Scylla paramamosain. The sequence continues at coordinate 26,601,393 of NC_087160.1, forward strand.
TTGTTGTTGTTGTTGTTGTTGTTGTTGTTGTTGTTGTTGTTGTTGTTGTTGTTGTTGTTGTTGTTGTTGTTGTTGTTGTTGTTGTTGTTGTTGTTGTTGTTGTTGTTGTTGTTGTTGTTGTTGTTGTTTTTTTTCCTTTTCGCATGAAGAAAACCGGATAAATGTCCTTCTTTTTCCCACAAAAAAGTCAAACAGATAAGGGTTTTCGACTTTCTACCTTTATTCATTATATACTTTCTTGATAATTTTCATCACTATTTTTTTTTGTGTCCCTTTTCTAAATTCTCTCATAAGGAACGCTAAGCGTTGTTCTCTCTCTCTCTCTCTCTCTCTCTCTCTCTCTCTCTCTCTCTCTCTCTCTCTCTCTCTCTCTCTCTCTCTCTCTCATTCGTCGTCCTTGATGGAGAAATTTTGTTTTATGATCGCTTTTGAATTTATTTATTTGTCAGTTGCTTAATGCGAACTTAACTATGCCCCTCTGCCCTTGAAGCAATTGCAGTATTATTTTCTTGTGTGTGTGTGTGTGTGTGTGTGTGTGTGTGTGTGTGTGTGTGTGTGTGTCTGTGTAATGGAGTAGAGATGCAATGATGCGTGTGGTGTGTCGGCGGAAAGCTCCCGAGGGACAGGCGATGGTAGCCAGTTACAGTAACATCAAGAGAGGTGACGTGATCTCTTAGCATCCTTTAAACATACCTCTCTCTCTCTCTCTCTCTCTCTCTCTCTCTCTCTCTCTCTCTCTCTCTCTCTCTCTCTCTCTCTCTGCTGTTCTCTGAGTATTTTCTACCATTGCTTCCTTAACTGCAGGTCTTTTTTTCTAGTTTTTTTTTTTTTTTTCCATGCAATATTTTTTCCTCCATTACTCCCGGGCCTGAGCGTCAAAGAATTAGAGGTAAACAGGTAAGCAGATTTATCATCACCTCATATTTATGTGAGGACTCCCTTCGTGCATTGCTTTCCCAGTCTCATCAACGGATATTATTTGTTTCTATTTGAGGAAAACCAAGAAACGTAATATCAAGCTCTTCGGCCCCTCATCTCGACGCCTTCCAGCAGCCGCTCTAGTGGAAGTTGTTTGGGTTGTTAGCTCAGAAATTTTACTCGTATTCTCCTGGAGGGAGTTCACCTCTTTAGACTTAGTTATTTCCTCCTTAATAGCACTTTGCCGGGCCTTCACAATGGGTGGTGTTACAGGAACAGGTCACGTGATGCAATACAGCTGAGAGGCTCGCAGATCTCTCTCTCTCTCTCTCTCTCTCTCTCTCTCTCTCTCTCTCTCTCTCTCTCTCTCTCTCTCTCGCTTGCTTTCTAACTCGAAGCTAATTGCACAAGTTGAAACAAATGTTCGCTAATGTCACTCCCAAACTTTGCATTGTTTTGCACTGGCTCTGAAGTGCCTTTGAAAGTATCTAGCGCGTATGATGAAGACGAAAATAAATCCTACTTTGTGGACCAAAAACAGATCGTAACTTTGGACAAAACTGCCAAAACTCTGTAACTCCCCCTGATTCTGTTTTTTTTTTTTTTTTCTCCACCTTGACTTGTTTTCAGAAAGGAGTATTAAGGCATCCCGAACTTGATTTTCTCAGGTGGACTAAAAATAAAAGTGAATAAAAGGTTATTTAAGAATACTTTTAGGCTTAACTTTATCTTATCTAAGAGACTGCAGTGCGAGTATAAGTATCTGAAAAGTTGTAGGTGATTAAGAAGGAGAAAAAAAATGTTGAGCAGTGAAAAAAAGTTGAAAGAGTAAATCACTTCCATTATAAACTCCTCAATGAAGCGAGGGAAGAGATAAGCTTAGGGTAGCTTAGCACTTCTCCTCCCTGCCATTGCTTCAGTGTTGATCCCAAAACCCAAAGTGTTTTGCATAAAGTTACAACCATCAGGCCCAGCTGTGGTGGCAAGAGCTGACCCACACTCCCTCCTAAGTCCCCCACGCCGCTCTCCCCGCCTCCCCCGCTAAGCCCTTCCCATCACTCCTGCCTTGTAATCTCTCCATTGGATCACAGACTTCCACCCAAAGCGTCCAATATGTCTTTTTTTCCTATCGCATGTCTCTCTCTCTCTCTCTCTCTCTCTCTCTCTCTCTCTCTCTCTCTCTCTCTCTCTCTCTCTCTCTCTCTCTCTCTCTCTCTCTCTCTCTGACCCACAAGATAAACACACGGAAGACCCTTTGTGAATGCAATGCTTTTGTGTCTTCATCTGGTAGTCTCTCTTACTCTTGCCTTTGACAGAGAGAGAGAGAGAGAGAGAGAGAGGGGGGGGGGGGGGATGTAGGGTGTTCGGGCTCACACCAGTATACAAAGAAAGAGATCAAATAGACTGACAGGCAGGTAGACAAATAGAAAATCGAGTAAAGAAATCAAATGAGATAATGAATTTGTTTCTAAATTCTGATGTTCTCCATTTTCATTTTTTTTTTTTACATGTGACAGATTTGTCAGTACAAATCTATGTATTTGCTCGAATCATTAAAAGTGCTTTGCCAACATTTATTTTCTTACATTTAATTAAAACTAGCTATAAATCATCATTTCTGATTAATCAAAACCAAACTTCACTATTCATTTGTTTATTTTTTTTCCTGTCGTATTTCTTCCCTTCACACCTCACCCCGTTTCCAATCCTGCAACCAGTGCGCGGTTTTCTGGTCCCAGGCGAGGCGAGGGGAAGGGTTGGGAAACAAAAACAAAGATAAAAGGCCTCCTTGCCTTCGAGACCCTGCACAAAAGGTCTTTCTGGGGATGGCATGTTTAGATTTCACCTCACCCCATCCTGCCCCACCCCGCCACGCGCAATCTTTAGCCATCCAGAAAAAGTCCCTCCTACAGTAAAGAAGAAACGAGGCAGTCTGGGCGGAATGATCGGCAGAGAAGCGTCTTAAGAGCACGCAAGTCTGAACGAGGGACAAAAAAAGCGGCCGTGAAGGAAAGGCAAACGCTGTGTGTGTGTGTGTGTGTGTGTGTGTGTGTGTGTGTGTGTGTGTTACCCTGTTGCCTCGTCCTGCAGACAGACAGTAGTAAATTACATTTTTCTTTCTTTTTTTTTTTTATACTGTAGCTCGTTTTGCTTTAATACTATAACTAGTATAGAGTAGCGTATAGTTCATTCATGCAGGCTAACTAATATCTAAAAGTATGTTGCTAGTTAAAATTCACTCTATTCACTTGTGTACGCGTAGACCAGGTGTGTGTGTGTGTGTGTGTGTGTGTGTGTGTGTTAGATTTCCACCTAAGATTTCCTAGGGCTAGGTGACATGGACCTTCAAGTTTGAAGACGGCCCACAACAGAAATAACCACAACTGTATATGTTTAAAAACATCTCGTTCTTTTATACAGCTCTTTATTCCCTCACTTTCTCGGAATTGAGTGCTGATCTGCTTCAATTAATGTTATCTCGAGTTTGCTGAGAACATTTGTTTCAGCTGCAAACGATTTTCCTTCACCACCACCACCTTCCTTTGTGATCCAGGCGGTGCAGTGAATGAAAGCCTCGTAAGTCTCATATTCCATTAATGAGAGGGCCGATAGTACATAAATGAGCCTTGCTGCGCAGTTGTATCTTCTATCTGATCTGTCTGTGAAGACTTTGTGCTCGATGGTTCTGGATGCAAAAGTCAACAGCTTTACTTGATGACCATTTTTGTAACATACATAACCCTAAAAAATACGAAGCAATAGCGTGGCTGTCATTTTTGTATTGTGATCGCGCTTTTCAGTGGAACAGCCTAACAAGGATGGGGTGTCAGGAATACAAGTTCCGAATCCTTGGAAAGGTTGCGCAGAGATGAAGAGTGAGATCTGATATTTCTAATGACCTATAGGAACTCCTCTCTCTCTCTCTCTCTCTCTCTCTCTCTCTCTCTCTCTCTCTGATATTTCTTCCGTTAGGTTCATTGTCATAAATGAGTGCTCGCTGCTTACGATGTTTTAATTTCCTCTCTCTGGTTTCGTCCGCTACAAGCCTATCAAACTCTCGCTCACTCGAACCCTCCTCTAAATACGAGTCTAGATAAAATTTTCCAGTGAATGAAAATGGCGTATCCAGATTCAATTTGTGAGATCCCATTTTTATTTCCTTCTTTTCCGTAGTTCGAACTTTTTCTATAAACATTATGTATAGCCAAGCCGTAGCACTAGCCCCCACACAGGATTTCTTTTTCTTTTCTTCTTCTAAGAAGAAGAAGAAAAGAAATCCTGTGTGGGGCTTCTTTATCCCCCAATCAATGCATCATCCTTTATCGGAAAATCCTTTCAGCGCTTTAACTAAACGTAAATCAAGCTCAAAGAAATAAATTAATGAAGACCTCCAAAGTACTGTTATTCGTGCGGTGCAGCCTGCGCTTGCTGCACACAGCTGTTGCCATCACCCAGACGCTGTTCCTATACTGTCATAACGTGGCGTCCCCAGGTCACCGTGGCCAGCAGCAAGTGATATTCATGAGGCTTTCACAGCAGATTAGTCTCACGCTCAACCATTAGCGCCGCATTGGTGATGCACGGACGCGGATTGTCACATCACCCAGGTTCAGTACATAATCCACGTACCCAGCCTCTGTTTGCCTTCCTCACCAACCTCACACTGCATCCAATTTGTCATGACTGGAGTATCGACTGTCTGAGTTCGTAAGCTGCGTTGTTGTTAGTGTTCTTGCCGTTTTATTTTTGAATCACAAGAAGATTGGTTAAGAATTATACAGGTAACTTTAGAAAAGAAACGCTCTCTAATTGAGAGAGAGAGAGAGAGAGAGAGAGAGAGAGAGAGAGAGAGAGAGAGAGAGAGAGAGAGAGAGAGAGAGAAATGAGGGTAAGTAGGTTGAATCGCATCCATATTTATATTAGCATCGGTATTGTGTTCTATCTGATAGAGAATTTTCTGAGAGGAGTGGGGAAGGGAAGCTTACGGTGATAACCACGAGGTTCATAATTCAATAATGTTGGTTAATCGTGTCGAGAATCGCCCCAATGAAGGATGTCAAAATGAAACCTTGCCCCGGGAATAGAACGTGAATGGAATCAACGGTTATGTGAGAAACATCGCATCCCAAGTAAGCTGCAGCGACTTGCCTCTTTATGATGATGAGATCCACATTATACACGATTAAGTGTTGATGAGATTCTCGTGTGCCGATCAGCATATGTGTGACTAGACGTTGTAACTCCTCATCAGTTCCAAGACCAGTGGCCAGTCGGAAGATGAACTAAGACGGGGTTGAGGTTATTTATTTATTTATCTTTTTATTTTATTTATTTACCTATTTTACTTATCTATTTATTTATTTATTTATTCATTCATTTTTATTTATTTGTTTTATTTTATTTTATTTTTATTTTGTTTATTTATTTATTTATATTTTATTTATTTATTTATTTTATTTTATCTATTTATCTATTTCATTTATTTTCTTATTTATTTTATTTTACTTATTTTATTTATTTATTTATTTTTATTTATTTTTATTTATTTTTATTTATTTATTTTTTTTATTTATTTATTTATTTATTTTTTTTTTTTTTTTTGACATCTCCAGTTCTTGCGTTCGTCGTTCTCCAAGTTGAGAATGCAAAGGTGAAAAATAATTTGCGTGCTTGTTTATGCCGATGATTATACTTGTCCGTCCGCCTGTTTGTTATATTCGTTCGTCTCTCTGTCCGTCTGTACCATCTTTATTTTGCCAGCAAGACTTCATGAAAGCAGCGGCACCAGGAAGCAAAGTTTCTCCGCTGTCGTAATTACCTGCCAGCTGATGCCGAATGATTAAGGGAATGTCTGAGTTAGAACTTCGCAAAAAAAAAAAAAAAAAAAAAAAAAAGAAAGAAAAAAAGAAAATAGATAAACAAATAAATAAATAAATAAATATATATATATATATATATATATATATATATATATATATATATATATATATATATATATATATATATATATATATATATATATATATATATATATATATATATATATATATATAAAATTGGTAGTGGCTTAGTGTGTGTGTGTGTGTGTGTGTGTGTGTGTGTGTGTTATTCACTTTATCATAATCTTTGTTTGCGGTTCAACTACGTACAAAGAATTGGCTTCCTATACTGTGATCGTTATTAAGGATTTCAAGGGTGTTTTCTATTTAATTTAATTTCTTTATTTTTTGTCCCATGACAGTTCTACTAATCTCTCGGAAAGAACATACGTGTCTCAATCGTTCTCCTCTAGTAATGCAAAACCAGCTTGAAGTAATGGCTTAACAGAATACCAACTACAACCGACTAAGTGGGGAAAGCTTGGGATGCCTTTCTGGGAGTTTGCAGACTAACACCCAAGCTTAAAAAGAGATTGATTGATTGACTGATACATTTATTGTTGCATTAATAATGAAATACAACAAAGGAGGAGGATGGACCTTGCCACCCACCTCCTGGGCAAAGACTTACGGGTAGAGTATCAAAAATATAAAAATAAATAGTATACATTGCAAGAATATAAGTAAATAAATAAATACAGATATTGTACACCTTATTGCATAAATATCCTACAGTCTGGGAGCAAACGTAGGATATTCCTTGAGTATATCCCTGAGAGTGGCTGAGTCTAAGAAATAGTCAATGAGGGTACACATGTTGACTTTGCAGCCTAAATTTAGCAATGGGAGGACATTCCGTGACATAATGACGCAGTGTGTGTCCCCTTGGTGCAGCACATAGCACACAACATACACCAGAAGCACTGACTTCCTAAAAGTATTTACAACCTAATATGAGCCTCGTTGCCATCCTGTCGTGTGATGCAGTGTGTCTCCCATGAGTGTAAGCACAGCTCTGGTGGGACACGTACATAGTGAAGACTACTGCCATTGCCCCTATGGCAACAAAGCTCCAACTGATCACTAATGCTACTATGTACAAGGTCCTTAATGCTACTCAGCAATGCTACTCTTAAATCTCTATTAACATAGAGTGTACTCAGCGCCAGGTTCCACTGTGTCATCCTGAAGGGCACATTAATTTTAGCAAGGCGGTCTGTCTTTTCATTAAGCGGGATACCCACATGAGAGAGTATCCAAGTGAAATGGACCGTAGCACCAGCACCTTCTAGGGCATGGATGAGATCAAGACATTAACTAGATCACAGTCCATGGGGGAGGTAGATTGGAGAGCATACAGTGCAACCCGACTGTCAACAAAGAAGTATACATCCTTATGGAGGCGCCACAATATGGAGCGCCTCCAGAACAGCATACAGTTCTGCCCTAGTGGAGGATATTGTGTGCAGGGAATTATTATCATGGCCTCACTCTGAACAACCTCCAGGGGACGGAGCTGGGTGGCACTAAACTGTATTAAAATAGGGGCTGCATAGTCAATGAGGGACCGTACGACAGATATAGAACATCCTTAGGACTGGAATGCCAGCTCCCAGTCCCCTGTTTGCTGGTAGCCGAAGTGGCGTTATCCGTGGCAGACAGGTCTCGAACATAATGTACAGCTTGGAGTGACTTCCTGAAACTCAGCTAAACACCCTGGTACTTGTGTGTATGAACTCTAGGGATGGGAAAATTATTTACAGTGGGCGGTCGAGAGTCCCATTTGAACACACAATGCTGCTAGTTGTGACAGCTACCTGGAGAATCTTGGGTGTGGGGGCATTGGAGTATGTCAACATAGATGAGGACCCGGATGTCCTGCGGGAAGGAATAACGCGCAATTTTGTCCATTAAAACATTGAAAGAAATTCTTCTGACTTCTAGAAATCAGGCCCTGTTAGAACTACAGAAGTCGGTGTTGTTTGTGTGGGCGACGGCACATAAGTAAAGGGTAAGCAAGCATAAGTCATACAGGGGAGACTCGATATAAATATACAGTTGGTCAATGGCGTGGATTCGAAGTACTGCCATTCATTTGTCCGATAGATTGTGAGAAAGGTGCTTGGTATGATGAAGTTTGTTGCCAAGAAATGCTAATAGCTTGTATAGTGATCTTTAAGTATATGAATTCAAGTAAGTATATGGACGCTGCCTTGTATTCATTCTTTGGATAAGATTCTTTGGATTCATTCTTTGGGTGTTTGGCTCTATGTTAGCTTTCCTCACCGGAAAATCCCGGTTTTCCACAGGTCTTCAACATGATAAAGGTTGGAGCAAAAAAAAAAAAAAAAAAAAAAAAAAAAAAGGCCGCGTGACTTTTAATATTTACCATTCTTTGTAATAACTGATGTTTGTTGGAGTGAGCCCGTGCTAATTGTCTGACATACTGACCTCTCCTTACCTCAAACTTATTATACCAACACTTCCGATACATGACTACCTCCATCAGCGTCTTGTGTGTTAATTCACAGAAACCCTGCTGTGCATAAAAGGGGCCAACATCGGAATGTAGGTATAGGTGGCTGATTTCACCCCTCATCATGTTCTAATTACATCTTCCAATGGAATCTTTTTTTTTATTTATTTATTTTAGTACAGGGATGCCTCCCTCCTGCAAAAATAATGCTGACAACATATACTCGAAGTACATTGAAATTGGTAAAATTGCAGCTTAACAAAATACACCTTGTCTTGTTTTGCTCTTTTCCTATCCTCAACAAGCTTGGGGAACTTGTGGGAAAGTGGAGATTTTGGGTTGAGAAAGCCAAAATGAGGCATTTTTGACATTCTGTAAAGTCTAAGAATGAGAAACAGCATATTTTGAAAATGTAAAATTTCTAAGTTATCCTAACCTAACCATCCTAACCTAAACCACCCATGGGAGGGGACTTTGACCCCTCTGGACCTGCCCCCTTAAGGTCACTAACCAAACATAACCAAAACTAGCCAGGGGGCTCTGTCCTCTCTGGACTTAACCTAACATTACCTAACCTAACCTAAACTGGCCTGGTGGATTTGCCCCCTCCCCCCTGGATGCCCTCTAATGGATGCTGATCTAACCTAATATTCCACCAGCACACCACACAAACAAGAATGATTTGGAGGTACTCACAAAATTAAGATGTACAGATCCCTGGGTTTCCCACTGTAGCACAGGAAAAATTGAGTAGACCCAAATCACAATCTGCACATCTGTCTGACGCCATGATGAAGGTAAAACTGACATGGCAGCCCCCCCTGCTGCCTTTCATACCCTCATGGAGGACTACTTGCAGACTGATTCCAAACTACACGGACCATTTGAATTAGTGGCATTACGTGCATTACAAATGTGTCATGCATAAAGCCTTATTAATATTATTAATCATATTAATCTGACAATTAATTTACTTCCAGTGCAACAAAAATATCAGGCGGTAATACAATGCTGAATAAAATACCTGTCACAGGACTAGTTTCTGTGGCAATGTGATGCAGTCACAGTACCTCCACACCAACATACTAACACATACACAGTACCGATTGAGCCAGTGCAGAATCGAGAGGGAGGATGAGAGCTAGAAAATCAAGATAATTTTTTTTAATTTGTTTGCAAGTTATTTGTTATTTGACACATGATGTAACCATTAGAAATGCTCCAAATGATGTGATCTACAACTTGAGCATGATAGTAAGTGCTATGGGTGTATTGTGTTAAACTGCACTAGAACCTTGAAATCTATCAGGAAAATAGTTTGACAGCAAACTAGAGGGATGTTGCTTTCCAAAATATACAACTTTAATTCCATACTCAAACATTTTTGTCTTATAAGCTCATTTTGTGATTCCTTGATTTGTCTCCTAGTTTTGGCAGATGTGTTTCTTAAGGTCTTCCTATCCACATCTGCCAATTTATTTACTGCCTCTGAGGTATATGTACTGTATATCCAGTGATTGAGGCTACTGTAGCAAATGCTGGAGAAGGTTAGATTGCTGATAGTGCCTATATTAGTTTTTAAATAATTCTGTTAAATATATTATTATTGTAGCACACTCTCCTGAGAAAGTAATGCCTTAGCTATATATTTTTTGATCCCAGCTTAATGAGATATTTTTCCTGCTAGTTTTGGCTGTGGTATCTTTCTTTAACTGATAAGCCACAGACAACCCCACATGGCCAATTTCAGTAAGTTTACAGTCTATGAATTTTTCATTTTATTTATTTTTTTTTTTTTTTGGGGGGGTGGCTTTCATTCAGTTTTATATACAAATATACTTTTTTTTTGTGATCAGTATTTTTTTGCTTTTGTATTATCCTTTTCTGTTCTTTTTCCCAGTATCAACTGCTAATAGTAACTGCTAATAGTAGGGCACACCCCTATCCCTGAAATCTTAGATATAGGTGACAAAAATGTGACCTGGATATTTACTGTGCCCCAGCAGCAAAAGATTTTTTGATGATGATCAGCTTAAGCCTGTGTTAAGAGAAAAATATGGCCTGGTCATCCTCTGGATAGGAAGCAGTGACATCAAGCAGAGCAGCCAAGTCAGAAATAGCACAGAATATAAAGCGGATTATTGCTGCGCTTGAATCTAACTGTGAAGCTGATGTGCTTATGCGCCAGTTGAGCTGCAATGACCAAGGTGGGCTGGCACGTTCAGGGTAGATGAAGAAACCTATGCGAAAGTGGCTAAAGCCACTAACCGTGTCTTGCAGGAGTTAGTGAGCATGGGATGAGGCTTTCACATGGTGCTGAGACAGGGTGGCAGCAGAGGTCTTGCCTCAACAACTGCAAGAACCACAAAGATTGCAAAAATCTGGGGCAACCCACGGTGTCAAGTCTCTTCCTCTTCCTCTACTTTTGGCACTGTTCTAAGTGGCTGTCTCTCCCTCCATGGGTTTTCTTATTCACTTTGTTTGTCCTCCCTTCTTTTCACTATTCTATCTATCCCTAACTCTCCTTGGTCGGTTTCTATTAAAATATCACAAGTACTCTATTCTTGGATTAACCCTGAACATAGACTCTCACTAGTCTAATCAATCACGCAGAAGTTGAATAGGAGAGACGTATAGAGGTGGGAGGATTTTTGGGGTAACTGGTGCAAAGGTATTTCAAAACAAAACCACAATACATTATCTATTCTCTAGTAATGATTTTAATATCTTTAATCATACATGGTAACTGAGTAGTCTGTTATCATTAGGCAATTTACTTTTAACAGAGAGAGAGAGAGATATTCAAAAGCAAAAAATCACTCCTTGATTGTTTACCTCCCATGGAGAATTACCATCTTTGTTTTTTTCAGGATGGACTATTCAAAGTTTATATCCAAACTGTCCTCCAGGAGGAAGCCATCCTGTATCAGCGAATTACGTGAGTGTTCTTTGAATTCTTCACAAGTGCTCACACAGCTTTATAAATGGGGAAGAATACATCAGCAGCTCCTTTCTAGGATTTTCTTGTGTTTATGAAGTACTAAGATGATTTTTTTTCCATACTTTCTACACCCTCTGTCACCCTGGAGTTGATGCAACATGTTGAGAAGATGGTGCAGAGGGACTGGGTGAAAAGAGATAGATAGAGATCTTTATGCAGCTGGTAGAGATTTTAGAGGTAAAACCAAGCAAATTTGAAATGAGATGGTCCTGAAAGATGTCAGTGATTTTGGCCTTTACAAGAAGACTAACACAGCTTGGTGAACCACCATTACATATGTAAGACCAACACATGCATACTGTGTCTTATTCTCTTTTGCAGGTAGAGCTTTAGATAACTGCTCTCCATCACTGGTATGGCTAGCTTCAGGAATGCCCAATCCTGAGAAATTTCCATTCCGGGAGATGACTGTGACTCTGGAAGGAGGTAAGAAGCTGACTCTCAGCAAGGAGACTTTGTCTGCTGGTCTGCAGTACGGACCTTCACATGGGTCAGTGAAATGATCTTGTGACTTAGCTTTATGATATTTTCAATAATCAGTGTCACCTCTTCATAAAAAAAAGTATTCAGTCATTGACTCTCTCTCTCTCTCTCTCTCTCTCTCTCTCTCTCTCTCTCTCTCTCTCTCTCTCTCTCTCTCTCTCTCTCTCTCTCTCTCTCTCTCTCTCTCTCTCTCTCTCTCTCTCTCTCTCTCTCTCTCTCTCTCTCTGTATTTCCTGATTCCTGTGAGTTTTCTTTGTTAGATTATGAATGCCATCCTTCTTACCTAATCTATCTCTGTGTATATCAATCCATAGTATCCATTCTATGAGTATAATTTGTCAGATATATATTTACTTACATATAATGGGCACATGCATTTACGCACACATATTCAGTCATAATCAAACTCAGAAACATTGCTCCACATCTAAAACTTCATGCCTCTTCATAATCACTGATAACTAATTTTGGCTGAAAAACAGGTATCTACCATTTCGGAATCAGCTGAAGAGAATGGTGGAGCAGTGGCATGCACCACCTCGTTGGGCTGAGAGTGACTTGATAGTAACTGTGGGAAATCAGGATGGTATATCTAAGGCACTAGACATGCTTCTAGATCCAGAAGACTTTATTGTTGTTCCAGATCCTTGTTATTCAGATTTTCTGTGCATGGTGAGTCATTGATTAACTTTAAGAAGTATACAAGATGTTGTTATATTGGAGTGTCCTCATCTCACAAAGAACTGAACATTTTTTATCCTGCTTCCCTCCCTGAGAAAGGTGAAAGGTTTATAGTTTAATGTCTTCATGACTTCAAATTTAATTGATTTCTCTCTAGATCTAAAAATAATTCTAGAAATCCATCAATTTTATAATTTAAAATTTTACTGTTTTACAGCTATCATCTCTAGCACCACAGATTGTGGCTGTTAGTGTAGATGATCAAGGAATGCGACCTGATATTTTACAGTCAGCCCTGGAGAAAGCCATCAGTAGTGGATCAACAGGAATACCTAAGGTGAGGTGATAGAACTAGTCATACCTCTAAAGATTCATGAACATCCAGCATACTGTTCTCCTAAATCTATTAACAGTGGTGTTCCTCAGGGTTCTGTCCTGTCACCTATTCTCTTCCTATTATTCATCAATGATCTTTTAAACTCCTTGCCCTATCCACTCCTTTGCTGGTGATACCACCCTGTACTTTTCCACATCTTTTCACAGACATCCATCCCTTCAGGAAGTAAACAGTTCACGCAGGGAAACCACAGAATGCCTGACTTCTGATCTCTCTAAAATTTCTCATTGTTGCAGAACAAACTTAGTATTGTTCAGTGCCTCAAAAACTCAATTCCTCCATCTATCAACTCGACACAGCCTTCCAGACAACTATCCCCTCTATTTCAGTGACACTCAACTGGCCCCCTCTTCTACACTGAATATCCTTGGTCTGTCCTTTTCTCATAATCTAAACTGGAAATTTCAGATCTCATCTCTAGCTAAAACAGCTTCTATGAAGTTATGCATTCTGAGACGTCTCTGCCAGTTTTTCTCACCTCCCAGCTGTTAACTGTGTACAAGGGCCTTATCTGTCCATGTATGGAGTATACTTCATATGTCTGTGAGGGTTCCATTCATACCACTCTTTTAGACAGGGTGGAATCAAAAGCTTTTCGTCTCATCAACTCTTCTCCTCTAACTGACTGTCTTCAGCCTCTTTCTCATCGCCGGAATGTTGCACCTCATGCTATCTTCTACTGCTATTTACATGCTAACTGCTCTTCTAATCTTGTTAACTGCGTGCCTCCCCTCCTCCTTCAACCTTGCTGCACAAGACTTTCTTCTTTCTCTCACCCCTATTCTGTCCACCTCTCTAATGCAAGAGTTAACCAGTATTCCCAATCATTCATCCCCTTCTCTGGTAAACTCTGTAACTCCTTGCCTGTTTCTGTATTTCCACCTTCCTATGACTTGAACTCTTTCAAGAGAGAGGTTTCAAGACACTTATCCTTCAATTTTTGACCACCACTTTGGACCCTATTCGGGACCAGCATCTCATTGGGGTTTTTTTTATTAGATTTTTGTTGCCTTTGACCAGTGTCCCTTCTCATTGAGAAAAAATACAGATGTAATTTGACAAATATGAAAGTACTTCAAAAGTTCTTGAGAAAAGAATACAGTGGTACCTCAGTATATGTAAACTTTGGAATAAGTCCAAATTGGTATACGTTCTGTTTGAACATGAAAAAATTTGTTTGGAATACAACTCACATGCTAGAACTTGTATGGGTCAAAATGAGTCACAACACTGTGCACCACCCTTCTTTACCTCTCTCAAGACAAAAACATTTCCTCCCTTCTCAGCACCATCCTAGTAGGCATTCAGCTCTTCTCAGCAAGGTAAAGTGAGGTTAGATTTTCATGTATTTCATCTATAGTGGTATCTCAGTATATGTTCTTAATCCATTCCAGATCCCTGGATTTATACCAAACAGGGTGTATACCAAACAGATTTTTCCCATAAGAAATAAAGGAAAAATGATTAATCCATTTCCATAAAAAAAAAAATCATATTGTTATTAGCATATTATACAATACACTGATGTGGTTATATAAAATAATTTAAACACTGCTTAATACTTAAATACATACCGTATTTTATGGCATATAAGACGCATTGTCATATAAGACACACCTCCATTTCAGCAGGGCATATTTAGGAAAAAAAGTTTTTTTTATGCACGCATGTAATACTTAAAGCAAGCTAGCGATACAGCTGAACAAAAAGCAAGCAATCGCAATAGTAAAAATATCCTATATGATTGCAGTAATAAAACAGAGGGAGTGGACTAGTCACAGGCAAGGCAAAGAGCGCAGCCCAGCTGCCAAGATGCGGCACACACTTGGGTGATATAGCACCTTTACCTATAAAATGGTGGTGTAAATCTTCAGGTATACAGATGAAGGAAATTTCAAAATTAAATCTACGGGAGGCCTCACATTCACACATAACACAGTGTGTTTTTTTCAGCCACTTTTATGAAAAAAGATGTGTCTTATATGCCATCAAATACAGTAAATATTAAAGCAATTAGATGAAATAAATTCAAGTTTTACCTCACTTTACCTCAGTGAGGAGAGTTAAGTGCTTACTAGGATGGTACTGAGAAGGGAGGAAGAGTTGTTATTGTTGAAGAGAGTACCGCCAACCTGGCAACACTACTCGTGGGGAGCCGTGACTTTGTCTCAAGAGAGGTAAACAAGGGTAACGCTCAATGTTGTGACTCATTTTGACTCGTGCAAGTTCTAGCATGCAAGATGTATTCCAAACAAAGGTCATATACCAAGTAATTTTTTTCATGTCAAAACATGATGTATACCAAGTTAGACTTATTCCAAAGCAGACGTAATTGCTTTTGCATTTACCATATTTGATCACCATCCATGAATGTTATTATTATTCTAAAAATTTACAAGCTTTGATAAATCCTGTTTAATTTTGTTATGTTGAATATTTATTAAGGATATTAAGTGTTCTTTATCTTTTCATGTTATTGAAAATTACAGTTATTTCAATACTGAGCTGTTGACTGAATATCTGCATTATGAAACAGGCACTATACTTGGTTCCAAACTCTTGCAATCCAACTGGTACAAACATGGGGGAGGAGCGACGACAAGAGATCTATGCCATCGCACAACAATATGACCTCATCATTCTGGAAGATGATCCTTATTGCTTCCTTCAGTTTAATGACAAGGTAATATTTTTTCAGCTGACTATGAATTGTGTATTTAAAATGTAACTTATGAACATATGTTTAGAATTTCCAATAGCAGAAGTTAAAAATCTTTAATTGAGGACTGAGTCATATGTGCTGACTGCCTACTTTACAGTACCTACCAAGTTTCCTGAGTATGGATGTAGATGGTCGGGTGCTGCGTTTTGATTCCTTCTCCAAAGTTGTGAGTTCTGGGCTGCGTATTGGCTTTGTGACAGGTCCGCCTCCATTGCTGCAAGGAATAACCCTACATATGCAAGCCAGCTGCATCTGTCCTCCAATGCTTTCACAGGTAGATGGAATAATTGATGTTTTGTGTTGTACTAGTGAACACACTGAAAAAGAGCATGGGAGGGTTACAAAACACACACACACACACACACACACACACACACACACACACACACACACACACACACACACACACACACACAAAAAAAAAAAAAAAAAAAAAATTGTGGAAGTCAGAAAATCTAGAAGGGCTGAAGGGACCAGTATGTATTGAGTTGGATGAAAGACTATGTGCAAGATAGACAAAAAAAACAATTATCAGAGACAATAGTTAAAATTAGGGTGAAGTAACAAGCAGTGTACAGCAGGGTTCTGTGTTGGCACCCATTATGTTTCAAATACAGTATACATATTGATATGACAGTAGATTTGAGTAGTTATATTAACTTATTTGCAGATGATGCAAAATTATAAATAACAAGAATGAGCCAAGAGGATTGCAGTGAGTCATAAAGGGATATTGATAAGGTTCATGCATATGGAAATTAGACTTTAATGTTAAAAATACCATGTATTGGAAATAGGAAAAAGCAAAAACAGACTCTCATAGAAATACGAAATGGAAGCAGAAAGGGTAAAAAAAAAAGCAGGGAAGAAAAGACTTAAGAGTGATTATTTAGGACATCCTGTTTCTTGAAAAGCACATAAGTGTGATATTTGGTTCCATATACAGGATGTTAACAAATACAAGAATTGGATTTAATTACTTAGGCAAGATATGATGAAGAAAATAATAACCAACATGGTACATCCCAGGTTGGAGTACACAGCAGTAATATGGTCTCCACATAGGAAGAAAGATATGAGGAAGTTGGAAAGAATACAGATGACAGCTACAAAGATGAGTCCAAACTTGAAGGATCTGAACTATGAGGAGAGACTGAAAGAAATGGGATTACCAGCATTACAAGAGAGAAGAGAAAGAGGAGACCTGATAATGTAAAAACTAGTAAACTGCATGAAAAAGGTAGACAGACAAAATTTGGTGACAAACAGAGGAAAGAAAGAGATATATGAGAGGACACACAAAAAGGATCAAGAAGAGTGTGTGTGTTCTGAAGATATCAAGAAATAGTCTCCCCACATTGAACTGTAGACATTTAGAATGACTTAAGTGAAGATGTAGTTATGGTAGA
Source organism: Scylla paramamosain (assembly GCF_035594125.1). Classification (NCBI taxonomy): domain Eukaryota; kingdom Metazoa; phylum Arthropoda; class Malacostraca; order Decapoda; family Portunidae; genus Scylla; species Scylla paramamosain. Next base: position 26,618,360 of record NC_087160.1, read on the forward strand.
TGGCATACACATATTTAAAGAGAAATTGGACAAATATAGTAAACCCTCATTATACCGGACCCTGTTATAGCGGATTTCTGCATTTAACGGACATGTATGGCCTACAGACTATCAATCAGATTTACCAGAAAAATGTCAGTAAATGAGGTGGAACATCTGGCCAGTGGCCAGAATATCAATTCTGTATTATTATTATTGATAATTCACTAAATGCTTACAACACATATTCCACAGTATATTACATCAGGTACATGTTTGTCATCATCACAAATATTTTATTATACTGTGGCATGTTGACATGTTTGGAGCTCCCTTCTAGTGGAGTTCATCCTGGTAAGAAATCTTGGTAAGCAGCGGTGGCAGTGAGGGAGTGAGTGAGGGGTGGGAGGGAGGGAGGATGTGGGGTGGTGATGGTGGTGGTGGTGAGCACACACTGCACTGACCAGGGTTGTGCTGTCTGCCATAATTATGGTATTTCTATCATAATTTGGTGTTTGTCTGCCATCTGACATACATTATCTACCATAGACTATGCCAAAATGTGTAGAAAAAATGTCATAATTTTCACATTGCTGTATAATAATTTGGGCTGGCCAGCAGCACAACCCTGGCACCCACACATTGCTTCTGTCTCAGTATTGCAATGGCAGATGTTATTAGAGATTGTAGTGCTCTTGACCACTCACCCCCCTTGATCAAGATGGCATCTTCCCCCTTCTCCTGCTAGCACTGCTAGGCAGAAAATTCTGTCCATGGCGCAGAAGATGGAAGTTATTGTCGACAGCAAGAAGGGCATGGGCAGGATGCAACTCATGGAGAAGCATGGGTTTAAGAGAAGTTTGCTTCATGACATACTGAAATATACCAAAATAAAGTATATGCTGAAAGTGATCATTGGAGTTCCACAATGGTCAGTACTGGCTCCAGTAATGTTTGCAGTATATATTAATGACATGACAGAAGGAGCAAACAGTTATTTGAGTTTGCTGATGATGCCAAGTTACTTAGGAAGGTGGGAAGAGAAGAGGATTGCCAAGCACTGCAGGAAGATTTTAACAGAATATGGGAATGGAGTCATAGATGAGAGATGGAATTCAACATCAGAAAATGTGGTGTGATGGAATTTGGGAAGAGTAAAAGAGAATATTAGTCAACTATAAAATGGGAAACGAAAAGATTAAGAAAATGACAATGAAAAGGACTTAGGAGTAATTGTATCCGATAATTTATCACCAAAGAAACACATAAATAGGATTATAGGTGAAACTTACAACCTTGTGAGAAACATAAAAGTAGCATTTAGATATCTAGATAGGGAAATTATGAAGAAACTGATTGTAACTATGATACACTTAAGGTTGGAATATACAGCAATAGTGTGGTCACCAAGTACAAAAATGAATATAAAGAAATAGGAGAGGATTCAGAGATTAGCAACAAAGTTGATTCCAAGTCTTCAAGGCTTATCATATGAAGGGAGATTGAGAAGTTTGAATCTACAGACATTGGAATAACAGAGGGAAAGAGGAGACTTGATTGTGTGTATAGGCTGATGAATGGAATTAGCATGACATGAGATGTAAGAAATTCAAGAAGACATGGAAAGAAATTGAAAAAGGCCACCTGTATAAGGGATATTAAAAAGAACAGCTTTCCTCAAAGAATAGTTGAGACATGGAATAGCTTGGAAAAAGATGTGGTTCATGCAAGGTCGATTCATGATTTCAAGGCCAAGTTGGATGATAGTAGATACAGAGATGGGACAGTACAAGCATAGCTCCCCTTCCCATATACCAGAACAACTAGGTAAATATACACACACAGAAGAACATATAAATGACAAAGTAAAGAACATGCACCACTTGTTGGCATATATGTGGATAACATTTAAATATATAGATGAGGAAGTTATTAGGAAAATAATTACAATATTTACAAGACAACACTCAAATATGCAGCAGTAGTTTGGAATCCATACCCCAAAAAACATGTTGAAAAGATAGAGAAAGTGCAAAGAGCAGCAACAAAATTGGTACCTGACTTGAAAGATCTTTGCTATGAAGCTCTACTGAAGCTCGCATCAGTAAAGGAGAAACAAAAACAAGGTGATGTGATCATGATGTGCAAATGTGTAGAAGGAAAAGATTGATATCACAGATTTTGTGGTGTCACAACAATCTAAGAGGACAGTAAAAAACTGTACATTAAAAGAGTGAAGAAAGATGTAAGGAAATGTAAGTTTCCAGACAACAGCAATCAGCCAATTGGCTGACAAAATCATGTAATCATGTGTACAAGGAGTATTCATAGCTTTAAAGATAAATATGACAAATTATCTTTAAAAGATGGGACATTATGATCTTGACTTAATCATGTAAAATTACAGTTAGGTAAGAACACACAAACATAAACACACACACACACACACACACACACACACACACACACACACACACACACACACACACACACACACACACACACACACTGCACTCATGCACACACACACAGATAAAATTCACAGTCTAGTGGTGACATCTCTATCACAGGGAAAAGTACCGAAAGATTGGAAGAGAGCAAATATTACACCAGTATTCAAAGGAGGAAATAAGGGAAACCCACTAAATTACAGACCAGTGTCCTTGACTAGTGTTGTAGGAAAACTATGTGAAAGAACAATAAAGGAAAGATGGATAGAACACTTGGAAAGATAAAGTTTTGATAAATTGTCAATTTGGATTTAGGAGGGGAAGATCATGCTCCATGAACTTATTGTCCTTTTATTCAAGTGTAATTGATATTGTGCAGGAGAGAGATGGATGGGTGGATGGTGTCTACTTAGACTTGAAGAAAGCGTTTGACAAAGTACCACACTGAAGATTGCTATGGAAGATTAAAAAAATTATGGAAAAATTGGAGGAAGACTGCTGGAGTGAATGGAGGATTATCCTGATGATAGAGAGATGAGAACAGTAATACTAGACCAGAATTCATCTTGGCTGAAAGTAACTAGTGGTGTCCCACAGGGGTCAGTGTTGGAACCGATAATGTTTGTAATATATGTGAATGACATAAATGAAGAAATAGACAGTTATGTGAACTTATTTGCAGATAATGCTAGGCTGATGAGAAGGGTAGAAAATGTAAATGACTGTATGGTACTGCAAGATGATTTAAATAAGATAAATAGATGGAGTAAATCTTGGCAAATGGAATTCAATTTAAGTAAATGTAAAGTAATGGAGTTTGGTAAGAGTAAGAAAAGAATACAATATCATTAGGAGATGGATGGTGTGAAGTTACAGAAATCAAAAGGAAGTGGGTTTGGGAGTAACAGTTACTGAAAATTTGACTCCAGACAGACACATTGATAAAATTACTGGAGAGATGATGAATTTGTTAAAAGAATAAGAATGGCATTCTCATATTTAGATGAAGGAATGATAAAAAAGTTGTTGATTTCCATGATAAGATCAAGATTGGAATATATGGCAGTGATGTGGTCTCATATAAAGAGGAATATTATAAAATTAGAAAGAGTACAAAGAGCAGTCACTAAAATGGTTCTAGAGTTGAGTAAGTCAACCTATGAAGAGAGATTAAGGATGTTGGAAATTCCTACCCTTGAAAATAGGAGAGAGAGAGGGGATTTAATAAACATCTATAGAATGATAAATGGTATGGAAAATGTGGACAAAGAATGTTTTATAAATTTAGACACACAGAGTACAAGGGAGCACAGTAAGAATTTGAAGAAAGTTAAATGTAGAAGAGACATCAAAAAGTATAGTTTTCCTCACAGAAGTGTGAACAAATGGAATGAACTCAGTGAAGATGTCAATGCTGTAACTGTCCATGCTTTTAAGACCAAACTGGATAGACATAGAGACAGGATACTATGAGATTACTCCCCTCCTGTAAACCACAACTAGGTAAAACTAGGTAAATAAATACACACACACACACACACACACACACACACACACACACACACACACACACACACACACACACACACACACACACACACACACACACACACACACACACACACACACACACACACACACACACACACACACACTGATTCCCTCCCATAAACCACAACTAGGTAAATACACCCACCACCACCAGAGAAATATACTGATAGTTACCTGGAATAGATTAGAAGAAAAGGTGACAGGGATGAGGAATGTGCAACAACTAAAGGAAAAAGCTGGATAGCTATAGATATGAAAACGTGACCATTCAGATGTTGCTCAGGCCATTTGTGTTACAACTGGGTACACACACACACACACACACACACACACACACACACACACACACACACACACACACACACACACACACACACACACACTATACAAGATGATATTTATTACAGCTCTTGTAATTTCTTTCCCTGTGATATACATGCACATATTATATGTTCAAGGCAATGAATGGAATTTGATGTAAATAGAAAATATTTTTACCTCACAGGTTCTGATCCATGAGTTGTTAACATCCTGGGGTGATGAAGGCTTCAAGAAACACATATCAGATATTTGTCAGTTTTACAAGGAACAGAGAGATGCTATGATCCAAGCCCTTAAAACCCATCTGACAGGTGAGTCGCTTTTGAAACTATATGTATGGCAGAGGGATTTCAGTTATTGATTTGCGAACAATGAGAATCAGTTATATAGATACTTTTAGGTTGTGTATGGGGGACTTCTGCCAGATACTTTTAAATGCATACAGTGTGAGTACTCTCAGCCTTAGTGATACAGTGTTATATTTTCAGGTATATGTGAATGGATTGTTCCTGAAGGAGGGATTTTTGTCTGGCTGAAGGTGAGCATTTTAATTGTTAGGCCTCATTTTAGTAATCTATTAGTATTATAAGATTTGCTTTGTCAACTTCACAAACATTTATTTTTATTTCTTGTACAGCCCTTAAGAAAATACTTCCTTGTGTCAAACCCTTCCATATATGCACTAATACTGCTTATCAAACCAAAGCAGAAATAGAAAGATGCTATAATGACCCAAGGTGTCCCTAAAAGGTTTTTGGCCATACCATAAATCAACCCTACCACCATCTTCCCCATCTCTTTGATAGGGACCCTCATCCACTAGCTACCATAAATCCACTTGCACCTCTTTCCTTCTTTGGGGATACCTTAGAGCTAAGTTGGTATCCTTACAAGCATGTGCATATGAAAACTTCATAATTAAAACATTTTATAGACATCAATGTTACAAGGTACATTGTATAATGTGTAATAATGCATATAGTGATTAATGGAAAAACAAATACCTCAATATAATCATGTACACAATATAGGTAACTTGATTGGTATTACTAGTGCCATACTTGAACCTTGCTTACTACCAGCATTGCACCATTCTCAGCCGCAGCCACACCAGCACCTCTCCATATTATTTAATTTCATTATTATGTTTAAACCATTATAACAAAACTACAATAACACTCATGCACATTTCTGATGCTTACTGTAGTAGAATTTCCATCAGAAAGAAGCGAAGATGATCTTCAGTCCAACCAAAAGGCATCTGATGTTGTCATGGACTTATAATCATAATAGGAGCATAAGAAAGTTCATTAAACCAACATTTGTTCAGTCATATTTGATGAGATATATTTTTTGATAAATCATAAAGTATTTGCTACTATAATGTCTATGTAAATCACTGGATTAGTCCATAAATATATGAAGGAGAAGACAAAGAGGCACATATCTGCACCCCTTCCCAAATGGCAACAATGTTGCCTCCTGCTGCTGTCCCCCCCACCACACACAGGGACCCAGCACGTTTATAGTACCCCAAAACAGGCAAAGGAGTCGCACAGCCGATGGGACAGATTTATAGTATGGCTGTTTGACACTCCTCCTTAGGTATCTCAGGAGTGTGGCAAGCATCAGCTCAGACAACTCCATCTCATCACCTTTAAATGTTTTCATTGTTCCTGACATACAGAATGTGACTGCTGTTGTTACAGAAGTTCAAGCTTATGTGCTGATCTATAGCAAAGGTACAGATTTTAGAGAAGAAATATGTATAATATGCCTGATTCTCATTAGAAATAAAAGGAGCCCCTATAGAGAACTAGGTGGGTGGAGCAGCACAGTTCCTTAAGAACATGCTGGTACCGGTAGTGATGTTTATACAGTGTACTCAAAGGATAGAGAACAGAAATTTGCAGTAAAAGCTTCTTGCTTTCTGACAGCCATCATGCATTTTGAATTTATTGTCAGCCTACACTACAGATCCCAGGTTTATTGCTCAGAATTACTCATACTTTTTCCAGAATCCCCATGTGATGCAGCCATGTAATCCATGGAACTATGTACTTCAGCATTTCATCAGAGCAGTAGCAGCAAGTTGAGGTTAATTTTCTTCCATGATAAAGTGATAAAGTTGACTGAAGAATGTAACGTCCCTGTGCCCATCCCCAGAAATCCAACATCACAGGTGGATAGGTCAAACTGTTGCTTATTCCCTGACTCACACAGTGGATATTCACACACTCAACACAGGGTATCACTCTGTTCTTTCCTGTACATTCTTGCTCAACAATGCCATTTATCTGTCATCAGATATTTTCCTATTCTGAGCTTTATTGCTTATATTGAGCATTAATTATAGTTTCTCTGTGTAGTGCAACATCAGCTGTTAGGCATCTGTCTGTTGCTCAGCAAACTTTCCTACACTTCAAATGTGCATTACTACTTTACTACTTCCTGGCTTCAAGGACATCTTATTCATGAACTCTTTCCCTACCCCCACTTTCATACACATGAATGTCACTGTTGATTTTTTTTTTTTTTTTTTTTTTTTTTTTCTTTTTTTGCTTTTATCAGTTTCAAGAAAGATATGATTTTGCATTTTAATGGTATTACATCATTAGGTTTGTAAACTTTAGCAGAGGTTGTAGTGGTGGAAAAAAACTCTTTTTCTTCCAGCTCATGTGAAAGTATTGTGTATTTTAATATGAAAAATGTAGCATTTGATATTTGTTATCTATTCATCATGACTATATTTCACCACAGTGACCAGTTTTGATTTCATCATGTAGTAGAGAAAGAAAAAAAGAATTACACCTACCTCCACCTAAGACAACCCAGGTCTACTTCAGAGGAACAATGACCAGTGACCTTAATCACCTCTTTGCTCTGTGCTATGGACATCCCAGACAGACTAAATCACCAGGCACCCTTGAGACTCATATAACAGCCACAGGAAAATCCCTTCCAACATGCTGACACTGTACCAAACTTTTATATCAAGGCCCATGAATCACCACAACAACAGGGAGCCAACACCAACAGACACAGCCTTGACAACCACACCTTGGAACAATGACCAATAGACTGCCTGCCTGCTGCCAGCTTGCCTTCCTCCTCATGTTGTCATCTGTTGCCAATTCCCAAATATGTCTAACCCCTTGTGCCATAATTAACTCAAAACAGTCTATTTACACCACACACCACAATGACCAATGTTGCATTTCATTGCCATCTTCAAAATCTGAATGTGCCTATATTACTGCACATTTGTTTACAGTGTTCCTTCCATAGGTCTTACATCTGAGTGATACTAGTGCAATGCTTCTAGAGAGGGGAGCAAAGGGAGACATTGTGCTTGTTCCAGGGAGAGAATTTATGGTGGACTCCACCAAGCCGAGCCCCTACATGAGGGCAGCATATTCCTGTGTCACACCAGAGGAAATGATGAAGGTATGGTGTCCACTAAAGTGTTAAGGATATCACAGTTTGAATTATGATGTTTGTGTTTGTGATTTTTTTTTCTTTTTTTTTAACTATGGTATATATACTAATATTTACCATATACATGTTTCAATATTCCTTTAGTTTGTTTTATGATGTAGAATTTGAAGGAACAAAATCATTGGATGGGTTGGTTACTTCTAGAGTGCTGTTAGACATAAAGAGCTGAATGTGGAAATTCCCATATACTTTCAGCTCCAGAAAAGATGACAAAACTCTCAGTCAGTGTCAGCGTCCACACACCATTCAGCTAATTTTATCTGGTTTCATGAAAGAGCAGAGCACTGATAATATCAGACCTGGCAACTCAACATAGAAAAATGCCTTGGGTATTCTCACACATTAATGATTTTAGCATTGATTTGAGTGTTGATGGATAAGGAGGTGTTTTTAATGCATGTATTCCCAAGTTGACTTTGCAAGTTACTGTTATATATCTTTCCATATCACCCACCAATGACTATTAAACCACCCATTACTGGTGACAAAATAGTATGTCCCATTTGCCGAGGAATAAAAACAGTTAAAGAAACAATTAGTGTTACTGGAGTTTGAGCAAGGACTGTGTACCAGTGGGTAAAGACTTTCAGAGATGGTGGTAAGACGTTAATCCCAGATCATGAAGCAAGGCCTGGGTTAAGAAAGAAAGTTGCTCAGTGAACCTTAAATATTATGAAAAGAGAAATAGAATGTCATCCTTACCTAACAGCAAAGGAATTGAAAGAAAAGAACCCATGCGTGGTGATGGGTCTCTAAAATTTTAATGACATCATAATCACATCTCTGAACTTCTTTACTCACCAGTACACAGTTATCACTAAAATCCAGTAATACTAATTGTTTCTTTGTTTTTATTCCTTTGCACAAGATAACCATAAATGCTATTCCATCAACAGTAATGGGTGGTTTGATAGCCATTGGTGGGTGATATGGAAAGACATGCAACAGTAACCTGCAGAAGTCAACTTGGGAATGCACTCACAAAAAAAATTTTATCACTCAACTGTCAAATCTATACTCAAACTGTTCATGTGTGAATGTACCCACATTCACACAGACATTATCTGTTTTGACTTGCCAGATTAAACATTATCAGTGCTCTGTTCTCCCATGCAACCAGATAAAACTAGCTGAATGGCATTCAGATGCTGACACTGACTGAGAATTTTGTCATCTTACCTGGTGCCGACTGTATATTGTAGCATGTGTTAATGTTTTATTCCCATATTCTTTTTTCTTCCAGGGGATGGAGAATTTGGCAAAACTCATTCAGAAGGAAATTGAGCTTCAGTCTACACATACCTGAATGCTTAAGATCAGCAAACTAATGCAGATATGAAGCTAACTGTTGTTGTTGATAATATTTAGGAATTCTGTCTGTGATCTTTTAATAATAGAGTTGTAAAATCTGGTCAGTAAAAGATGTCATATATCTTAAGAAGGAATAAACCACTACATTTATACCATATCTCTTACCAGTAGCTATGCCACATATTAACACTATACTGAGAGTAGTAACTGATGAGAAAAGTAAGGAAGCAAAGAGAAATATGTACAAATTAAGTAAGTTATCACTTTATTCAGCATCGTTAATATTACAATCTTCCTTTCTCATCCCTCAGTCTTTTACTGTTTTACACCATTACTGTGACCAGTAGCTATCTAACATGTTAAAGAAAAGACTGACTGAAGCAAGTTGGGAAAGGGAAATGAGTACAGATCATACATCATACAAAGTCGCAAATGCCTCAGCCTTCCTTTCTTGGATCTTTAGATCTCTCGGTCTTTTACTTTGACGCCAGTAGCAGTCCAGCAACACACAAATAAAAAGAGTAATATTGACTGATGGAAGAAGTAAGGAAGCAGAAAAGTGAGTACAGATAAAGGAAGCTATCATACAGATTGACAAATGCCACAGTTTTCCTTTATTTGCTCCACAGGTCCCACTGTCTTTCACTTTTAAACTATGTAGTTGCAGTCCAACAACATGTAAGATGGGTATAAACTGTTAGAAGTGAGGAAGCAAAGAGAAATCTATTGTACTAAATATCCACTGCCTGTTGGAATTAATGTACATTCCAACAAAATAATGATAAAATGGTGATGGGTGTTTACTATCAATTTAAATCTAAAAGCCCACCTCAAAGAATGGGTCAGTTGGCAAGGATCTGGGATCAAGTAAGATCTGAACTCCTAGACCCTAGTGTTTATAGGCCTGTACTGAGTGCAACCAAGGCAATCACAGTTACACTCAAGGATTAGTTACATGCAAGCTCTCCAGCACAGCACCCAACCACTCCACCTCAGCCTTCTCTCTACCCACACAGACAATTCAGCCAAGTTCCTAATAAATCTCAGGCCTTTGTACTGTTGAGTGCTTCATGTTATAGGTCTACTACACCTTTGAGTTAAGTACCACATATAACCTGGGCTTGGTACACACCAAGGTTTCCTTATGCCACAACCTTTCTATGGTTTTCTTCAGATCTCTCAGTCTTTCAGTTTCTATGCACATAACTATTTTCTGCCATCCCTGTGTTTCTTGCTGCCTGCCACAACTCTGGAAGGACTTGAGGAAAGAGAAAAGGGAGAGGTGTAAAGTGAAATGGTTTTGAAGAAAGAGCTGCTGTCTGTATATCTATTTTTTTATGCCATCAAAATATTTTACATCTAGGAGGCATTCGTGGTTTGGGTAGTATTGGTACTATTATGGAAATGTTAGAAGAAATATATATATTGAATGAATTAAAGTGATTATGAGAAAGTGAGTTTATTTGTATCTTTATATTTATGTGTGTGTGTGTGTGTGTGTGTGTGTGTGTGTAAATGGGAGGAATATTTTCAGTGTTCTTTGTCTTCTGCTGCTCTCTCTCTCTCTCTCTCTCTCTCTCTCTCTCTCTCTCTCTCTCTCTCTCTCTCCCCCATATGTTCGTAACTCTTTTATTAATATTTTTCTTTTTAATGAGCCACAATTATGATTATAATATTTTTTTCTTTTAATCGCCTCGTTAAATGGTTATTCATGTTATACAGTATTCTTTGTACCAACATTTGTGGAAAACCTCATTACTTCTAAATACATCTGGACAACTACATAACCCGGTCAGTCAATTAGATGATCAGCCAAGTAGGTGGTTGATTTGCTCGTACACGGGTGTGCCTGACCTTCCTAGGTTCGAGCGACCAGTAAGTGAACCAGCACACTGTACATAGCAATTTTTGCATTAACTTCGGGCACATACATTCCACTTTTTTTTTATTTTTTGTTTGTGGGGGAGGGGCCGTATATTTTTTATATTGATATATATGAACAAGATTAATGTATACACCAATCGCTATTGAAATGGGAAGAAAGAAATAATTTAAATTGCGTGGTGAATCTTTGGAACCACCAACCTTGTTACCTCCTCACCAGACGTGCCCCCAGTGCCAGTATCCTGCTGGCTGCCTGACGAGTAGGAACTTTGTGGTTGATTTCTCTTGCTCTCGTCCACGTCTTTAAATACTGACTGGTGGCTCATCTTGGTATGGTAAGCGTGATATGTGTGTGTGTACCGTGTTTCGGTGTGCTGCGTGGCTATTTGTTAAGCTTGATTTTGCTGTTCTCTCAGATTTGTGCTTATCTACGTATTCACCTTCTGCAGACGTGTTCCTGTTACGGCAAGAGTGTGTGTGTGTGTGTGTGTGTGTCACCCCTTCTCTCATATGTCCCCCTTCCCATTAATCACCACTCCCAGTTTAGTACACGTTTCAAGTCTTAACAAGCGGTAGCCATCATGCCTCATTATGGTAAGATTACTTTTTGTTAATTTGTTACACGACGTTATACTACGTTACCTTAGTGCTGAACGTAGGTAGTTCCTTCACGTTAATTACGTTTAAACTTTACACGGTTCTGTTAAGTTGCTCAGGTGCTAACCAAATTGGAGAGCGCAGTGGTTGGGTAGTTAACGAAATGAATGAAACCGCCCCTAGTTGTGTGCAATATTTGTGGTTACAAAAGTACAGGATTAAGTTGAATTTAGATTTGTCAGCCGGCCTTAGTTGTGCCCGATATCTGTGGTTGGAAGTAGAGGATAAAGTTAAATTTAGATTCATTAATTAGGAAGTACTTTCGTGTTAGTGCTCAGCACTGGAATATTGTGGGCTTATTTCCTCGGATAACTTGACGCATCGTCCTGTACTTAACGAGCGGTATTTTTTTTTTTTTTTTCCTCTCCCTTAAAAATACGATATGTATAAGTTTAAAAAAAGCTTAATCCTCAAACATACAACAAATCAATGCATGTAGTAGTTAAGACGTTTACATTTACTGTTTTGCCATTGCCAAGTAGGGGTAATAAAGAAACGGGTGTTGTATTGTCATTAGCGACGAAATAACCGGTTAAAGGTTTATAACTCATTCGGGAAAACACTCACGATAACCTGACCATTATATCTTCGCTACTCAAATTAGAGCCAATCGTATCCGAGAATATGGATCCAGTAGTATTAGTGGTAACATGCTACCACTCACCTGCTTTTGTTCTCCACAGGTGACTTGCGTATGGAGGTGATACGCGCTTAGAGAATACGATGATGTCCAGACGTTTTTTTTTTTTTTTCCAACCCTTTGAATGGCGTCTTTCTTGAGCTTAGTTTGTCTATAGAAAGATTAGAGCGTACTTTCCAAAGACAATCCTGACAGCAAAAGGAGTGATGGAGCAAGTGAAATATTTATTGCCTGCAGTTTTAGTTTGTGCAATAAAAAAATAATTAATTCAACAGGTATGTGATTCATCAAGCAGGTTTCATTGAGTCATTCATTCAGCAAATATTATTGTCATTAGCAGCGAAAAGGGTTAAACTATCCACCGTCTTGCTGCTTGTTTATCTGCTCGCATCTGATGACTGTGGGAGCTTTCCTGAACTGTGATCTATCCCTCGTCTTCCATATTGTTCCCCCTGTAACGCCCCCAATCCACCCCGCCTCTTACTATTTCTCCTCTGGGCATGTTCCCAGTCCTCCCTCGTTGCAGTTATCTCTCTCTCTCTCTCTCTCTCTCTCTCTCTCTCTCTCTCTCTCTCTCTCTCTCTCTCTCTCTCTCTCTCTCTCTCTTTTATATTTTGGCTTGAAAACATTCGAGACGTTTTATTAATTTCTGATGAGCCACTATGATTATAATTATTTAAAGAAAAGCACGGGGTGATCTTTAATTAATCACCTCGTTAGATGATTATTCGTTATACAATTTTTATGTACCAACAATTGTGGGAAAACTTCATTAATGTTAAAAATATATTTCGGCAACTACATAACTCAGTTAATTTAATCAATCAGATAGATATTCAGCCTGGTATGTGGTTGATTAGCTCGTTCACAGGTGTGCCTGACCCTCCATGGTTCGAGCGACCAATAGGCGAACCAGCAAAGAGTTTAAATTTTTACATAGCAATTTTTGCATTAACTTTGCGCGGACATTTTATTTATTTATTATTATTATTATTATTTTTTTTTTATTATTATTATTTTTTTTTTTTTTTTTTGAAATGACAGGAAGAAAATCATTTAAATTGTGTGGTGAATCTTTGGAATCAACACCAACCTTGTTACCTTCTCACCACACGTGCCTCAGTATTCTGATGGTTGCCTGATGAGTAGGAACCTTGTTGTTGAGTTCTTGTCCTCGTCCACGTCTTCAAATGCTGACTGGTGGCTCTTCTTGGTATGGTAAGTGTGGTGTGTGTGTGCTTACCGTCTTTAAAAGTATTGTGCGTGGCTATTTGTCCAGCTGCGTTTTGCTGTTCTCTCCGATTTGTGTTCACGTATTCACCTGCTCCAGACGCGTAGCTCCTATTACCTCCTATTACGGAAGTGTGGTGTGTGTGCGTACATGGCTTATATTTATGAAGAGGGCTTGTTGTGCATGGATGTTCTACGAAGTTTTCAGTTCCGTCCCGGTGAATTTTATTAGCAGGTGGGTTTGGGTTGTTCAATGCTTTACTGCACTCACTTGACAGTAGTGCTTAACCTGTCATCCACTTTCATTTAATTTCCATGAGTTATTGGGTCTCTCTCTCTCTCTCTCTCTCTCTCTCTCTCTCTCTCTCTCTCTCTCTCTCTCTCTCTCTCTCTCTCTCTCGTATATATATCCCCCCACCTATTTATTATTTTAATCACCACTCCCTGTCTAGTAGTAGTACATGTTTCAAGTCTTAACAAGCGGCAACCATCATGCCTCATTATTATGGTAAAGGCTATTTTACCTTGTAAACTCCAGTTGTACTACGTTATACAACGTTACCGTATTGCTGAATGTAGTAGGTAGTTCCTTCACGTTAATTGCCATGCTTGAACTTTGCAATATTCTGTTCATGCACTGAGACCTCTTCAGTTTGTTCAGGTTCTAACCGAATTGGAGAGCGCAGTGGTTGGGTAGTTTACGAAACGACTGTGAAACGGCCCTTGTGTGCAATATTTGTGGTTACAAAAGTACAGTATATTAAGTTGAATTTAGGTTTGTCAGCCGGCCTTAGTTGTCAGGTAAATTCATTAGTTAGGGAGGAGTACTTTGAATATTGTGGGCTCATTTCCTCGAATGATTTGACGCATTTGTACTGTACTTGTGCGGTATTTTCTTCTCGCCTCTCCCACTTTGAAATACGCCTCTCCCACTTTGAAATACGATATCAAAGTTTTTAAATTATAATCCTCAAACACTGATAACAAATCAATGCACGTAGTTAAAACGTGTACGTTTAATGTTTCGCCATTGTCAAGTAGGGGTAATAAAGAAGCGTGTTTTGTATTGTCATTAGAGGTGAAAGGGTTTAAAGTTTTTCTATCTCACTGGGAAAACGTTCATGATAACCTGACCATTATATCTTCTCTTAACCTTGGATGACTACCCAAATTTAGAGCCCATGGTATCTGAGAATATATAGATCCTGTAGTATTAGTGATAACATGCTACTTGCCTCGTTTTGTTCTCCACAGGTGACGCAACTTGCTTTTGCTCTTCATAGGTGACTTGCGTATGGAGGCGATATTACCGCCCTGAGAGAATGCGACGGGGATGTCCAGACGGTGAGTTTTTTTTTTTTCACAATTTTCTTCAACCCTTTTTTGGCTTTTGTGGCTTTTCCTTGAGCTTGATTTGTCTATTAGATTAGAGGGTACTTTTCAAAGACAACCCTGGCAGCGAAAGGAGTGATGGAACAAGTGATATATACATCTTTTAGTGCTTGCAGTTTTAGTTTGTGCAGTAAAAATCACATACAACACAGGTGTCAAGTCATTTATCAAGCAGGTGTCAAATTCATTCGGCAGGTATTATTGTCATTAGCAGCGGAAGGGTTAATTAAAACTACCCACCGTTTGTTTCACTCATCTGAAACATTGATCCCGCCCCTTCTCTTCTCTCCTCTCCTCTGGTCTTGTTCCCTTTCCTCTTCTCCCCCACTGTAGTCATTCATGTCTTGCGTACTTATTCCACATAGTTTCTCTCTCTCTCTCTCTCTCTCTCTCTCTCTCTCTCTCTCTCTCTCTCTCTCTCTCTCTCTCTCTCCATATATTCATGACTTACTATTTTTCATGAGCCACTATCCCTTCCCTCTTCTCCCTCATTGTAGTCATTTATGTCTTGCCTACTTGTTCCATATAGTTTCTCTCTCTCTCTCTCTCTCTCTCTCTCTCTCTCTCTCTCTCTCTCTCTCTCTCTCTCTCTCTCTCTCTCTCTCTCTCTCCGTTGATAATATTTTTTTGCCTATCCCCACACCCCCTCTCCTTACTGTTCTCGCTAAGAATTACGTCTTTCACGATCTTTCTGATGTTGGCAGTGTGTAGAGTCGCTGGTCTAGTATGATTGATGATGTAACAACGACCATTACAAGAAGTGGGGAAATAAAATTGGTTTAGGTAGTAGTAAACAGTTTATTATTATTATTTATTGTGTACGTTCTGGTAAACCGTTTATTATTATTATTTATTATTATTATAATAAAAGTTCTGGTGATCTAAATTTCGTATCGTAAGTGATATATATATGATTGTTTAGCTACATTTACTAAAATAAGGTTTTTTGACTACCTTGTTTGAATTATGCCCACCACTGCCTCACCGCGCCAAACCATGAAAGCAACCTCTCTCCACCACCGCCGTTGATGCTGATTGATTTGCATAGCGTTTTATGGTGGTGATGTCGGTAAGGCTGAAACAGATTGAGAGCCAGCCATATTCATAAACTGGAAAAGGTTAGTGAGGCACAAGACTACAGTGACCACTTGACAACTTATATTTTTTATAGTAGTCGTCTTCCTCCTGCTCTTGTTTAAGAAAAAAAAATTCTGCCTTCCTGCCCACTTGATGCTGATCATGTAAAGTAGTAAAACCGAATGATGGAGCGAAAAGGAGGAAAATTTAATACAATAACAACTCCCTAATAATTATTCACTATGTAACAAAATTTCACTTTTTTGTCCTTGGCCTCAAACCGTACTTTTCCAGTTATTTTGAATTTTACTTGTCTTACTTCATTATAGTATTGAATTTACATTTTTGCCTTATTTCGTACTTACTACTATTGTTTTGTTTTTTTTATAAAAGTCAGTTAAAAGACCTTTAGTGCAAAATCTCAATTGCTTATCTAATTGTTTGTTGCAAATAAGTTAAAACAATGAAAGAGAATACAATTTTTTTTTTTATTAAAGATCATTCTAGTAATATCATTTTTGAACGGACCGGTTCTAGCATAAGAAATTTGCTTACATTTCAGAAATCTTTTTAAATTTCTTCTATAATAATTATACAATAAATGTGCTTATATTTCAGAAATCTAAACTTTTAGTGTACTGCTTGACAAACAATATAAAGAAGAAAGTAGGGGGGCTTGCAGATCACCAATCAATTCTGCTTTGGCTGCCCGAGAAGATACATCACAAAAGGTGAAATAACACCAAGAGGCTGCAGTCAGTCTCAAGATGCATTCTGCTGCTGCATATGTGGTCAATTCATCAAAGCAAGAGCAACAAAGTTCTGGGACATCTGGAAAAATGGTGAAATTTTGATTTTTTGCCACAAAAGCCATGGATGGATGGAATAATGAACATTTTATTGTTTTGCAGGGAAGTGAAATTACACTAAATGATTTAATGAATGAAATTCTGGTGGGAATATTAGATGAAACTGGAAAGAAACACTTGCTTTAAAATTTTTTTTTTTCTTCTGCAGGTGGCGTGCCGCTCGCCGCTCTACCTTGCTATACTGCCCAAAAAAATACCTACTACTACCCGTCACCTTTACGTAATAAGACTTTGGGGCCAGTTTGATGTTGGTTTAAAAGCTGCCTTGTGTGTTAAGAGTTCGAAGGACTCCTCAAAAAAGTTTTTTTTTTAATAAAAATTTTCTTCTGGAATGGGGCTAGTGTTTCTCTCCGGAGAGTGTTCGAGGTAAATTAAATTCTGGCTTATATAATGTTTCTCTCAAACCCACAAGCTCTTTTTTTCCCAGCTAGCTCGTTTCAATTCTCCTTTGCTAAGCAGATTATTCCTGGCCACGTTCATGCTGCCAGTCCGGTAGATTTTTTTCAGATCTACCAAATGCTTAATCTTAAATTAAAATTATTTATCTTGAATCTAAATAATACATTATTAGATTCATTAAATTTAAACTTTATAATAAATATTATAAATATTTAAAATTTATAAATTAAATTTTATTTACTATAAATTATAAATTAAATTTTTTTATTTAATCTTGAATCTAAATAATACATTAAATATTTAAATAATTAAATAATATTTAAATATTATTTAAACTATAAAAAGTTTATAAATACTCCCGAGTTTTGCGCCCAACCTAAATTCTTACCATCCTGAGTATCGCACATTATCACCTCGAGATTTGCGCTGCTTTGACAAGTATCGGTCACATTTACCTACTGTCGCCGTCATGCGTATAGATACAGTAAATCCCACCAAGTCGTAGCACTCTGTGTGTGTGTGCCTGTGAGAAAAAAAGAACAATCCTAAGGATTGCTAAGTAGAATCGAGACTGATTGAAAATTAAAGTGGTATTACGTATACGAGAGCGAGACACGAAGTGAAAATGACAAAATGAATGAGAGAGAGAGAGAGCGCTTTATCCCAAGATATTACTTTGGCATAGCGAAGGCAAATCACTTGCGATTTTTTAAAGGGTAATAATGTAGCGAATAGCCATCAGATCCTCACTATAAACAGTCTCACTGCCCTTATAAGACGGTTTATAGTGAAGATAACGCTTTCCAAGATCACATAGAGAGCGAGCGCAATATCACAAGGTGTTAGTTTGGCACACGGCGCATTGCCATGGTAATAGTGCTCTCTCTCTCATGTGATCTTGACAAGCGAAGGCGAATCACTTGCGGACCTTTTAATGGGTATAAGAATGTTGAGAATAAACACCAGATTCTCACTATAAACTGTTTCAGGGCAGTCCCACTTTGTTAGATGAGGGATTTTATTTTTAGTATAAATATATGGGAATATGATACGAACACTATGTTCAACTAATCACCTGCCTCCCTGAAGTAAGGGGCAGGGCCTAAATATCAGTTTTTGTGCGGGGACCATTGTTGGAACGTATGAACGCCTATTCTATTGGAGAGGTTTTGGTCTCACGTGTAGGGAGTTTTTATAATAGGCAATACTATTATGTATTTGATGTTTTATGTATTCCTGAACGCTTTAGTACTGTGAGTGAAAAAACTTAAGGCGTGAAATTTGAAAATTTCTCCAAGACATGTCCATCATGTCCCGAGTTAACGAAATGCTGCTGCTGTGTTATGAGAGAGAGAGAGAGAGAGAGAGAGAGAGCGAGGGCGTTGTCTACCAGAAAGAAACTCTCCGTTTGTAGACAAGCATTTACAGCAATTTTTAGGATTACCAGGAAACGAGCTGTGTGTGCAATACAATTTCTACACATGTTCCAGTACTGGATCAACGAGGACGTCACGAACCTGCCGGAAAAATTACTGGAGAAAAAGCGCAATGTGTTTGAGATCACATCAGCCATCTACAGAGTGACAAGCCACTACGGTCGTGCCAGAAATTCTCATAAGAAGTACTTGAAGAGCAACTTGACCATCTCAAAACTTTACAAATCTTATGAAGAATGGACGTCTGCCAATCATCCTGATATCGAAAAGGTGACTCAGTTATTATCACAAAACATTCACAAAGGAGTTTAACATTGTCTTCCAGCCACTAAGTTATTATCACAAAACATTCACAAAGGAGTTTAACATTGTCTTCCAGCCACTAAGATCAGATACATAAAGCACAAGATAAATTGACCACTTCCATCAATTCAGCCACCAACGAAACTGACAAACATTTGCAAGATCGACTTAAGCACCGCAAGAATAAAGCATCACAGGGACAGGAATTAATGAAGGACAAGAAAAAAGACATACATGATAAAGTTGATGTTATTTCTATAGACCTATAGCAGACTATTCCCATTCCCAAACTCTCCGCAAGCTGTGGATGTATAACTTTTGCATTCATAACCTGACGACGAATTAATCAACAATCCTCGTGTTGAGACGAGGTTACAGATGGGCGTGGCTCCGTTGAAATCACCAGCTGTCTCAAGAAATGGACTGCAATGGAGTATGATGAGAAGGATTTCGAACATTTAACTGTGTTTGGTTTTAACTGTGAAGACCAAAACAAAAATACAAACATCGTCCAGAATTATCTTCATGAAGTGCGCAGTGGACGATTAAAGAACAATGAACATATTAATTTTATTTCATGCCAGGCCACTCCTTCCTGCCATGTGACAGTGCTTTTGGAAGCATTGAAAGAAAATTCATCCGGAAGATTAACATCTACGACTTTGATTCCTACTGCAATATTATTCAGAATGCAACGTCCTCCTGATATTGAGTAGTGGGGATATGCCAACAAGACTTCTTTGACATAGATGTGTTGAAATAGTTTGTGGTGAATTGTAAACCAATCAATGAGCCTGTTTCCTTCATGGAAGTCAGGATGTTTGTCTTCAACCAATCATACAAGGAAGGGTACTTTATTGCGAAGACATACTGGGATGCCCCACTCACTCCAGTCAGGTTAATGCCGGCTAGAAGCAGCATCTCCCAGAATCTGTTCGACCTCAGTCTAAAAACACTCCCATAAAAATATGATGTACCTATTATCTTGAAAGCTGGAAAGTTGGCAAGCCTTAAAAATATTTGTTAGCTTTCATAGATACAGTAAAATACCCCTACATCAAGGAACTAGTTTTGCAACAGGAAAGAGAGATTTCTACAAGTTTACCACCTTCACCAAGCAAAGACGACGACACGGAACTGGATGTAGATAACGATTTGTTGGAATTTGATTAATAAGGTGGGTTGATATTTTTATCATCACAAAAAAATCCACAATGAACAAAATAAGCGCAAAATTATACTGATACAGGTAAATCCTTATTTAACTATTGTGGGTGTTATTAACTAACCTGTTTGCGAATAATGATTACTTTATTATTATTTTACAAATTACTTTTTTTTCCGGAAAGCTGCAGACGATGTACGATCCTGCCAGAGCAGTACAAATACAAACAACTTGATACACACACACACACACATAGTCGGCTGTTAAGTGACTCTGGTTGAACCACTACGAGGATTGGAGATGGTAACGCACAAACATCATTATACACTTTTATCTTTGATTATAATACAATTAATAGAAAACTCAAGGTTGTTTCAGTATTCCTACTATGAACCAATTTTATCTGAATTATACATTTATTTTGCACTTGACAGCCAGAGTAATGATACGACTTGGCGTGACCTGCAGGATAGTGAGGCGCTGCTTGACATCAGTCCACTTTCAGACTTGACAAACAATCTATGTACTGATGATGAATTAGCATCAATGATTGTTCTTCTGAGTGTTGGGGGCAAGACTTCTGTGAGGTTGCTTCTGCCGAGTGTTTTGTACTATAAGGATGACAGAATTGAAAGATTCACAACGTGGTGATAATAAAAAAAAAAAAAAAAACATGAGGATACGTACAACTACAACACTGTCAAGGAGTTTAAAATGTGTTGTTTCACCAGTAAAATTTATGGCAATAGCAAGAATGACTGAATGAAATGAATAACAATAATAATAATAATAATATTAATAATAATAATAGTTATTATTATTATTATTATTATTATTATTATTATAATAAAACAACAACAACAATAATAATAATAATAATAATAATAATAATAATAATAATAATAATAATAACAATAATAATATAAAAAAATTAATAAATTGTGGTAATGGTAAAACCATTCTGAAGGAGAGAGAGAGAGAGAGAGAGAGAGAGAGAGAGAGAGAGAGAGAGAGAGAGAGAGACGAAGGGGAAAGAAATAGGGGAAGATATACGTCTGGCAGCGCCAGAGGGGAATTCCCCCCTGGTTGAGAATCTCTGCCTTATAGGGTTAGAGAAGTAAAATCCCGGAAGAATTTAAATAAGAAAGAATGAAAATATATGAAATGAGGTGCCCCCATTTCCTAAAGGCAAGAAGTTGATCTCTAACAAACATACGGTGTTAAACGGGGATTTGAGGCAAAATATTCATCAAGACGGTGTTTAAAAATCTCTAGGGTGTTGCAGTTTATCCCGTCTCAAGGAAACACAATCCATAGATTGATGACACGAAAGAAAAAGTAACTTTGATTCGTGTTGAAGGATTTCCCAACAATTTTACAACCGTTTCCTCCCATGTAATTTGAAAAATCTATCGTTGAATACTTAATGCAGTCCATATTATTATCAACGCCTTTGATGATTTTAAACACATGTATTAAGTCGCCTCTTGGTATTCTTTGTGTTGATGGGAAAAGATTCAATTTCTTAAGATGCTCTTCGTATGATTTGTTTCTTAGGCTTGGTATAATTTTTGTTACTCTACGGATACGCTGAACTCGTTCTAAGTTATCCGTCTTTCTGGTAATAGGGGCGCCATGCTTGAATGCAATATTCCAAAAGGGGACGGACCAAGAAATTATGTAGAGTGAGTATCAAAAAGCATTATATTATATATCTTATTCTTCAAAATACATTCCTATGGCAACTTAAATGATGTTCTTATCTTCTACTACTCGCTGATTGGTTGTTTGCCTATTGGGCCTGGAAAGGCAAACGCTCTGCTCGGCACGTATGCTTCTGTTTGTTTTGCGAGCAAAGCGTTTGACGTCGGTATATGTACTCGTACACATTTCAAATTCTCATTATTATTAATCTTGTGCCTTATGGTTTTTCTGTGCATTTTTTTTTTTTTCTTTTTTGCGTGTGTTCATTTCCATATATGTCTTGCCTTCATTTATTAATTTGTGTCTTAGATAAGCACACAATTTTCTTCGGATGTCTACAACTGACTTTGAAATACTTTTATGGTTGGTGGCTCCCACTGGCTAAAATTTCAGATTTTACAATAACTAATTTCTTAAATTCTGACAAAAGATAAAAATTTCAGATCTCCAGAAATTACTGACAATCTGGCAACACCGATTCATCGTCACCCTCGCCGCACACACGCACGCTCGCACACACTTTCTCATTGGGATGGGAATCAAATACAATTGAAAAATGTTCCAGTTTGCAAACAATGTTTCCAAACAATGTTTTCTGGTGTGGACAGGCCCTAAGTGTCAGCAGCTGGGATGGGGGGAAGGAGGCGACGTACGGAGTGTAGGACTCCTCTTCCTCCCCACCTCTCCCCAACCTTTTCTCGTCTTTCTTCTCTCCATTACACCTACCCCAATTCCTCTTGTTCCTCTTCCCCAATAAACCCTCCGCCACCTCTTCTTGTACTTGTTCCCACTAACCTCTGCCCCTCTGCACTGCTCCTGGATCTCCGTCAAACAAACTACCTTCTCAACTACCTATTATCACTTATCAGATCTTTCAGCTAAGCATGTTAAGTGCAATAGTCAAGCACATGTCAGTACCACTTATACACTCACTAATCAGTAAGGGATGGCTATCAAATGCCCTATCACGAGACATCACTTGATCACAAAAAAAAAACATCAGCCAGTGAGCGTCACCTCCCCCTTCCCATTACTCATGATGACGTGGCAACTGTTACCCATGGATCCTATTACGCTGGTTGACGTCATTTATGTTATCCTAAACGATTACAAGATCAGCCAATCTAATCACGATAACTACCGAGCTACGCTGACCAATCGAACACCTTGAAAAAAAATTACCGTTATATTAAGACATAAGAACTACAGATGGAAACCAGTTTAAATTCCTACAATGAAATACCAATAGCAACGCTCACACTATTACCTTGAAGAAGCGGCAGAAGGTGGTATCATTTAGGACAGCAACACGACGCGCAACCATCCTTCCTGGTGGTCCTCCTGCTACTGACTGCCTGGGATTACCTGACTCTATCCCCCTTCCCCGCCCTCCCTAATCAGCGCCCTCTTTAGTTCCTGCTTCCTCTTCCCTCTCATTTTAACAGGTATCATTCTAGTTAACTATAAAGGAACCTCGCAAGGCGATGCCGATGCACTAACCTTAGGGAAGCTATGAAGCTTTTCAAGATGTTCCTGATAACCTGCATGTTCTACATGTGCTTCAGTACTTGCCTTCTTTTTAACGGGTGACATAGTTAATCACAACACAGCGTTGCTGGGTCGTTAAGGCGAGGCCAAAATATCCCTTGAGGAATCCTTAAACACAAGCTGGTGATACCCTGCATCTTTACTTCAAGATCTCCCAATATTGGAATTTGATTAAACTCGCAGCAACATTATAAACTTTTCATTTAACAACCGGTACAACCAAAAGTAAGTGCGCAGTGATGAATAAGTTGCACGAACATAACAACGAATGAGGCAAATACTCATTACATAACCAGCAGTTGCCTACCACCGTGTACATAATACTTGTATACTGTTATTATGACAAAGAAAAAATGATAGAGCAGATAACACTGAAAATACTTGAAAACCCACTTAAGGTTTCGAAGAAAAAGATAACAAGTGCAGAGATTGTGTCTGTTTGTCTTTATCTGTATTTATTTGATTGTAGTGTACATAATCTGAATCAGGCTCGTGTTGTTCTGTCTGAATATCTAGTTATTATAATTTTGTCTGAAGTAGGTCGTGGACGTGTGTGTGTGTGTGTGTGTGTGTGTGTGTGTGTGTATGTGTGTGTGCGTGTGTGTGTGTGTGTGTGTGTGTGTGTGTGTGTGTGTGTTTCAAGCCCTTCGTAAGGTTTCTATATAATTATTGAGCTTGGAAACTTCAGCAGAGTACTCTTCATCATGCAGGAAGCAGGCCAAAGTGACCAGAGCACCTCGCACCTCACCCCGTGCTCGCCCCAAGCCATCTTCAACTGCCATCACTGCGCGTTCCACCTCCTCGTCAAGCTTCTCTTCATTCTTCTTGTTGTTATCATCTTTCTCGCTCTTCCATGCTTCCTGTTCTACACTGCGTATTTCAGTCAGTTCCTGTCCTTCTTTTACTTCCTTTCTTTTCTTCCCCAATTCCTTCTCTGCGTAGTGCGGGAGGAAGTAATCAATAAGCTTCTTGACGTGCTTCATTTCCCCGTCAACCTTGTGGAGGAATGTGATGGTGGTGGAGGCGGGTGCCGGATTGATATGAAAATACAAACCCGTCGTGAACTTCCCCGAGGCGTCACGTCCCAGCAATATCCTGAAGTAGAAGGCCAAGTTGCGTCTTTCCGTCACATCCACTCCAGAGAGGAACGGGCGGGAGACGTGGATAATGCTCTTGAACAACTTGATGCTTCCATTCCTGTTTTCCTCCACTTCCCAGATGACGAAGGGTGGGGAAGAGGAGGAGGAGGAGGAGGAGGAGGAGGAGGAGGAGGAGGAGGACGGAGGAAAGTAATACCTGAAGGTTCTGACAACACCAGAACGAGCGGTGGCGGCGTTGACCGGGCCGGAGTGAGGGGGCAGTCCATCTTCCATCACGGTGACAGGATGAGATAAGTGGTAACCCGGATCTAAAAGCGCAACCCCAGCACGTCCCTCTACACATATACGCACACACAGAAGCATGTGTTCTTTAATGCATTTGGTCGGGGTAACCTGCCCTGAGGAGATTACACTCTTGAAGTAATCTTCCTTGACATCTTCCTCGCAAGATACCTGATGGAAGGAGAGAAGCACATAATGAGAGAGAGAGAGAGAGAGAGAGAGAGAGAGAGAGAGAGAGAGAGAGAGAGAGAGAGAGAGAGAGAGAGAGAAACATTCTGAAACACTGCCCGCGCCTCGACTACATTCAACAGACTCTAGTTGAAGTGACAAGGTATTTTTACGGTTTCAGTGAAAGATTAACAATATTTCTATATTATCAACAGAAGAAACACTCTTGAGAATCCGGCTAATTATCTCTATGGCCTTTGAAAATAGTAGTGGTGAGAGAAGAAAGCGTTTCTGAAAATGGGTCAGAGAGACGGATAAAGAGAAAGCATGCATGCAAGACTGAAGTAAACAAAACAATCCAATCCAAACGAGAAATCAAGAGAATGCAAAGAATACAACAAGAATACAATATTCATTACATTAGAGGAATACCATGAAACAAGAAACAGTAAACGACAAATACCGGGTAGATGGCGTCCTTGAAGCCTGGGTAGTGCCCCTCGAGGTCGGCGAGGCGGGAGGCGAGATCGGCAGCGAGACCCACGCAGGAGTACCGGCCAGACACCAGCGGCGGGTCGTAGTAGCGGTAAAATTCCTGCAAGTTGGTGAATTCCGACGCCATGTATTCTTCTGAGAACCTGGAAGAGAGAGAGAGAGAGAGAGAGAGAGAGAGAGAGAGAGAGAGAGAGTGGAATACACGATATAATCTGATGATGCGGTGCAGATTGCTTCAATGCACCGCGGCAACGGCTTCACACACCACGGCGCGATGGGGAATAATAAGAAATGTAGTATTAAGGAAAGATAAAGGAAACGTGAGGCAATACACATAATACTGACATGGCAACAAAAATTATGATGATTAAAGCTAGGGAAACCAAGAGACACGTGAAAATAGATGGAAGAAGAAAACGTAAACAAGAGGGATAAAGGAAAAGGAGATATGAGATGTATACATAAGTGTTTCACTGTAAAAAGTCATCAAAACTGAACAAACTAAGGAAACATGACAATGAAAAAGAGAACATAAACCTTCAATTGAAATACAGATAAGTACATGAGACGGAGCATTATCAGAACCACTCGACAGACACGCACACTGACCCTGCGAGGGAAAAACACAAATAAATCAATCCTCACGCGATAAAATTGGACACGGAGTCGTAGGGCTGAAGGGCGAGGGCGCGGCGCTGGCGGCTTGTGACTCTGCTCAGGAAACTCTTGTAGTCGCGTAATGAGGCAAAGGCTAGTGATGGCCGTCCACATCCCCACTCCGGCAGTGGCAGCGGCCGATCCAGGGGCCACTCATCCAACCCCCAAGCACTGTCATCGTCGCTGTCTATGTCTCCGTCGAACAATGGCCTGTAGCAGCTGATCTCCGAAGTGGTGGCGGTGGTGGTGGCATGCTGGGGCTGTGTCTGGCTGTGGTACCCCAAGGACGAGCACCACGTGACCGAAGCCTTCTCGACACTCCTGCGGGTGCGTGGGTTTACTCAGAACATATATATAGTAGATTTTTTTTTTTTTTTTTCATAGACATTTCGTAGAACACGGTACTACATTCAGCACTGCAAATCTTATGTGGTGGTCACAGGTAACAGAAAAGCTACCTTCGATAACCTCCAACTCAAAACCTACCTTCGCCAACGCTAAATTGAAACTGATAACCATGGACGTGTTGTATGAATGTAGCTTCGATTTTGTACTGTACAATAAGCTCTAATACAGACCATACATGAAGCTTACAAAACGATAAAGAAAGGTCAAATGAAAGTCATGGCATAAATACTATTAGAATTGGTATTAGATGCGGTCCCCTGCTTTGGGGTTCAATCAGATTCCCGTGTGAGGTCCTTACATATGAGATGCAATATAATTATGTATTCAATTCACTACGCAATAATGGAGATGAATCAGCACTATCACTTTCAGTACGCTACCAACAGAGCTGTACCTTATATTACATACGTATTAGATCCATTACCATTACCTATCTTACACAGGTATTCTAGCAGAATCATGTAGTATTAGCTCCACTGCCTTACATGACTGTTGTATCAGTCATAACAATTATTATTATATATATATTCATTATTTCATATATCCATTGCACATGCGGTGTGTTCATATATTTCATCCCACGTGTGCCCACATGGCCAGCCAGTCTGTCCTATTTTTAAACCTTTCTTCTCCTCTCTCCCTCACAAGGGAATCCACACCTTCCTTCCCTACATTCCTGCCAGTCCTTAGGGAAAACACCTGCAGCTTCTAAGTCTTCCTCCCTGGTCATTGGTCGAAATAACGACCGCTTTTATTGGTCAATTCACCCCATTTCCTGGCATCTCACTGGTCATTCCTTCACCCCAAAAGTTGTATCGTGATACACTCTCTCACATAAATAGAGCTCGCATGCATAGCTTGATCAGTCTTGAGAGAGTCAAAGAGTCAGTCTTGATCAGTCTGTCGAGAGAGTTCACATCAGTCTGCTCAGCCATCATCAGTTCACGAGCAGTCCAGTTCATATCAATTCAGAGAGAGAGAACACTTCAGTCGTCACGTCTGTAATCAATTGTGTCTCGTATCACGCGTGTACATTCTATCCATTATTAAATCAAGAAGAACTCTTATAAATCATGTCTTTTCCTTGCACACATTAACAATATCAACCGCTACCCACGACCTCCACGCTACCAATAATATAAGCTATACTACCCGGTCATCCAGACCAGCCACCATTACACCAAGCTACATCATTTGATCCAGAGGCGGCAAGTATCTCATCTATCTAAACAGTGCTGGTAACGGGTGGCCGAGGCGCTCACTCCACCGATACAGTGGTGGCCAGCAAATTTTGAACAGTGTTGTACCTGAATTCCACATCTGATCCGATACCTTAACTAGAAATTTGATCCCCTACATTTAGTAATGTCCTAAATGCCATAACCAAAGTTCTTCGTTAGGAGGCATCGTCTTAGCCCTAATAGACTTGGGAAACCGGACGTAAAAGCGAAAAAACTTTGTGCCGCTGCTACATACTCTTTGTCGCTGCGGGAGTCATCAGCGGGGGCAGAGGCGAGGGCCCAGTTCCCACCTCCTGCTCCATGCCACCACACTTCTTGCCCCTCCCCCGTGTTCTTGTAGAGTCAGCTGGGCCAGGTATTCCCGAACTTGAGCAGCGTGTCAGGCAGGGGCACCTCCTCCTCAACTTCCATCACTGGTGGCAGGAAGGGCGCCGCCATCATGATGTCCACGTCTCCCTTCCCTGCCGGCTCACTTTCGCTGCGTTTCGAGGGGATGCAGTTACTTGCTGGAATAAGAATGATGATAGGAAATGTTAGTTCAATTTCATTTGCATGTATGACTTTTAAGCGATAAGCCAAGATTATTATTATTGTTGCTGTTGTTGTTGTTGCTGCTGCTCCTGCTGTTTTGTTGTTGTTGTTGTTGTTGACGTCGTCGTCATCATCATCATCACACTCCTTTAAGGCGCTGTCATCTCACATGGCAACAATCACCTCTGCTTCAGTGGCAGTGCGTTGTAGCAACAACCACAACCACAACAAAAATTAAAGACAAACTAACGTCCTACTCTTCTCGATGACTTTACAGAAGGCAAACATTCATCCAATACAATATCAAAGCTACATTACAGTCATTACTAACACATATATGTAATATTCCTCGCTGGAGCAAACATTATCACACTCACACAAGGCAAATCATACAACATTAAACCCATATTCCAGTCTCTTCGCCAGTGCACACTCACTGTCATTATTTGCCAAACTATTCCTGGACGGCAAACACTAAAACAACAGCACCTGCATCTCACTCATTACTCACCCATGTTAACAACGTCAGTCTGCTGCCATGGCTTGCCTCAGCCACTATTATATACACATACCAGTTCGTGTTCTCTCAAAGTTGCCACTTATTTCTCTCAAAAACGATCACATTTTATCACTACGAAAAGTCACTTTGTTATCAAAACACCACCAGAGAGAGAGAGAGAGAGAGAGAGAGAGAGAGAGAGAGAGAGAGAGAGAGAGAATCTTATTATTATTATTATTATTATTATTATTGTTGTTGTTGTTGTCGTTGTTGTTGTTGTTGCTGTTGTTATATATATATATATATATATATATATATATATATATATATATATATATATATATATATATATATATATATATATATATATATATATATCTTTTTTATTATGTAACTGCGTGTTGGTGCATTGTCTTTCCTGCTTTTGTGAAATCGTCTAATGAGTTATTCATTTATTTCTTAATTATGGCTTTAATATTCGATTGTCACAAATTGCTTCATTCTCGCCTTCTTGGCTTGCTGATTTCACTAACGGTCACACACTCATTTGCGTTCACGTGGTTATCACAATTATCTTTCTGTATAAAAAATATTCAAGGAGGTCCAAGAGCGAAGCATGATTAGGTTTGTTTAATAGGGATGACAGTCATTTTCACGTACACGTACTTTTATAGGCAGTTGTAAATCAGTATTTGATTAAATCATGTTCACATTAAAAAATAGTGAATATATATATATATATATATATATATATATATATATATATATATATATATATATATATATATATATATATATATATATATATATATATATATATATATATATATATATATATATATATATATATATAAAAGTTTTGAGGGGAATTGAAAAACTTCTGATTTCACCCTGTCTAAAACAGCAGTATGAGTGGAAACTCCTTCT
Organism: Scylla paramamosain; assembly: GCF_035594125.1. NCBI lineage: Eukaryota > Metazoa > Arthropoda > Malacostraca > Decapoda > Portunidae > Scylla > Scylla paramamosain. The sequence continues at coordinate 26,648,082 of NC_087160.1, forward strand.
CCAATACATGTGAAGCACACTCCTTACATAAATGCATAATGCCCCTGCAAAGAGTTATCAGCTGTGGGGATGAGAAAAAGTGACGGAGACGATTCAGAACGGCTAACTTCATAAACACTGTCTTAGCTAGAGATGAGATGTGCAGTTTCCAGTTTAGATTAGGTAATGGACAGATCAAGGACGTTCAGTGTAGAAGAGGGGGACAGTTGAATGTCACTGAAGAAGAGGGGATAGCTATCTGGAAAGTTGTGTCAAGTTGATAGATAAATTGAGTTTTTGAGGCACTGAACATTACTAAGTTTGCTCTGCCCTAATCAGAAATTTTAGAGAAATTAGAAGTTAGGCATTCTGTGGCTTCCGTGCATGAGCTGTTTAATTTCTGAAGGGTTGGGTGTCTACGAAAAGATGTGGTAAAGTGCAGAATGGTATCATCAATATAGGAGTGGATAGGACAAGAAGTTTGGTTTAGATCATTGATGAATAATAGGAAGAGAGTGAGTGACAAGACAGAACCCTGAGGAACACGACTGTTAATAGACTTGGCAGAAGAACAGTAACCGTCTACCACAGCAGTGAAGTGACATGTTTAAAAATCTTCCTGTTGAGGATATATTAAAAACCTTATAAAAGCAGGAAATCAAAGTAAAAGAACGGTAGTTTGAAGGATTAAAGTAGTCACCCTTTTTAGGGACAGGCTGAATGTAGGCAACTTCCAGGAGGAAGGAAAGGTAGATGTTGATAGAGAGAGTTGGAAGAGAATGACCAGGCAAGGTGCAGGTACGGAGGCACAATTTTCGAGAACAATAGGAAGGACCCTATCAGGTCTATAAGCCTTCCTAGGGTTAAGGCCAGCGATGGTATAGAAAACATCACTGCGAAGGATCTTAATGGGTAGCATAAAGTAGTCGGGGGATGGAGGAGAGGGAAGAACAAACCCTGAATCATCCAAGGCAGAGTTTTTAGCAAAGGTTTGAGCAAAGAGTTCAGCTTTAGAGATAGATGAGATGGTAGTGATGTCATCAGTTTGAAATAAGAGAGGAAAAGTTGAAGAAGTGAAGTTATTGGAGATGTTTTTGGCGAGGTGCCAGAAATCAAGAGAGGAGTTAGATCTTGAAAAGTTTCGACATTTTCTATTAATAAAGGAATCTTGGTAAGTTAGGGAACAAACTTGGCATGATTCTGGGCATAAATATGAAATGCATGAGTTTCATGAGTTTCAGGTGATGGAAGACTCAAGTACCAGCAGTAAACTCTCTGCCACGCTTGGAATAAATTACTCAGTAGCAACACCTCTCACCTTCCCACCAAGTGAAGGCTGTGATTGGTTCAACCTCCTCAAAAACTAACCCTTGAGGCTCCACCCGTTTGACCTTCCCCACCTCGTCCATGCTCTGTTCCTTCCAGTAATCAGAGCGTCTCCCCCCCCCCACCCGTCATCCTCCTCTCCACCACTCTCCCATACACCTATCTCTCTCTCTCTCTCTCTCTCTCTCTCTCTCTCTCTCTCTCTCTCTCTCTCTCTCTCTCTTGTTTATATATATATATATATATATATATATATATATATATATATATATATATATATATATATATATATATATATATATATATATATATATATATATATATATATATACTTCCTCCTCCTCTTTCTTCTCCACCACACTCACCTTATACACTATGAAAATATGGGTGTGAGTCCCCCCTCAGATGTCTTTCAAGTTAAATATATCGGGTGTAACACGAGTTTCTGCGGATATTGCCAGAGGTGAAAGTAAAGGTTAATCTAATATATATATATATATATATATATATATATATATATATATATATATATATATATATATATATATATATATATATATATATATATATATATATGCATTGTAAGGCTTTGTTTAGCCATGGTGTGAAATTCAAGTGTGACCTACATAGCGACAAATACAACGGCCGGCCCAGGCACGTATTATGGCGGGATGTGTAAACCAGATGTCTGTTGGTGAAATTATGAATTATTCAGTCATGGTTTCTACAAGATATGCACGTTTACTGTGATGACAATGAACAGGTAATTCACCGATAAACATTACATAATGACAGTATGGATGTAATAAACAACAAATAAGAGGCTGCATGGCACCACGAATTTCCTGCCCAGGGGAAGGGGAAGAAGTGAGGCTAGCAGCAAATCAATTGATTGCTTGTCACACGAGGTCTCCCTCAGATATGTGACAATGAATACATTCAGACTGGCTGTTCTGGCTATAGATACAATGGCCGGGCCGTTGTATCATCATTACTTTAAACCATACAATACAGTAAGAACGTATTCATTGTCACAGTAGCATGTAACTGACTAGCCATCAGGTGATTTGCTGCCTGGTAAGGCAATTCATGGTACCACGCAGCCTATTATTTTATTTCTCGCTTATTACATCCATACTAGCATTGTCTAATGGTTACTGGTAAATCACCCGTTCGTTGTCATCACAGTAAAACTCCATGTCATGTAGAAATCATGACTGAGTAATTCACAATTTTACCAACGAACATCCAAGTTTGCGCATTCCGCCAAGGATATGCACCTGGCCCGGCCGATGTATCTGTCGTTATACCACGGCTAAACTACGTCTCAAAATGTATATGTGCATAGAACATTTTTTACTTAGATTAACCTGTACTTTCACCTGTTGCAATATCCGCAGAAACTCGTGTTACACCCTGTATAGCTAAATATTTATTATTAAGAATATTCACGAAAAAAAATATATATTGGCTATGATGTGTGTGTGTGTGCGTGTGTGTGTGACCTGACTGCAGTCCCTAAGGGAGACAAGGGATCAGCTGACTCCTCTCTCTCTCTCTCTCTCTCTCTCTCTCTCTCTCTCTCTCTCTCTCTCTCTCTCTCTCTCTAACAAAATAATAAGAATGGCAATAATAATATTAAAATAATTTACACGGACCTAATTAAGTCCGTGAGGTCACTTCCATGTCAATAGTAGGTGAAGCAGACGTGTGTGTGGTGATGGGTGTAAGGATGTGTTGAAAAAAATAAATAAATAAAAAAAAAATAAATAAATAAATAAATAAAAAAAAAAAAAAATATATATATATATATATATATATATATATATATATATATATATATATATATATATATATATATATATATATATATATATATATATATATATATATATATATATATATATATATATATATATATTTTTTTTTTTTTTTTTTTTTTTCAACACATCCTTACACCCATCACCACACACACCATATATATATATATATATATATATATATATATATATATATATATATATATATATATATATATATATATATATATATATATCTTATTTTATGTAGGAGTGACACTGGCCAAGGGCAACAAAATCCGATACAAAAAAAAAAAAACACTGAGATGCCAGTCCCAGAAAAGGGTACAAAGCGGTAATAAAAAATTGAAGGATGAGTGTCTTGAAACCTCCCTCTTGAAGGAATTCAAGTCATAGGAAGGTGGAAATACAGAAGCAGCCAGGGAGTTCCAGAGTTTACCAGAGAAAGGGACGAATGACTGAGAATACTGGTTAACTCTTGCATTAGAGATGTGGACAGAATAGGGATGAGAGAAAAGAAAGTCTTGTGCAGCGAGACCGAGGCCGTGGGAGGAGAGGAGGCATGCAGTTAGCAAGATCAGAAGAGCAGTTAGCATGAAAACTGTGGTAGAAGACAGCTAGAGATGCAACAATGCGGTGATGAGAAAGAGGCTGAAGACAGTTAGAGGAGTGGAGTTGATGAGACAAAAAGATTTTGATTCCACTCTATCTAGAAGAGTGGTATGAGTGGAACCCCCCAGACATGTGAAGCATACTCCATACATGGATGGATAAGGCCCTTATACAGAGTTAGCAACTGGGTGGGGGCTGAGAAAAACTGGCGGAGACGTCTCAGAACACCTAACTTCATAGAAGCTGTTTTAGCTAGTGATGAGATGTGAAGTTTCCAGTTCAGATTATAAGTAAAGGATGTTCAGCGTAAAAGACCGAGGATGTTCAGTGTAAACGAGGGGGACAGTTGAGAGTCACTGAAGAAGAGGGGATAGTTATCTGGAAGGTTCTGTCGAGTTGATAAATGGAGGAATTGAGTTTTTGAGGCATTGAACAATACCAAGTTTGCTCTGCCCCAATCAGAAATTTTAGAAAGATCAGAAGTCAGGCATTCTGTGGCTTCCCTGCATGAAATGTTTACTTCCTGAAGGGTTGGACATCTATGAAAAGACATGGAAAAGTGCAGGGTGGTATAATCGGCATAGGAGTGGATAGGACAAGAAGTTTGGTTTAGAAGGTCATTGATGAATAATAAGGGAGTGGGTGGCAGGACAGAACCCTGAGGAACACCACTGTTAATAGATTTAGGAGAAGAACAGTGGCCCTCTACCACAGCAGCAATAGAACAGTCAGAAAGGAAACTTGAGATGAAGGTACAGAGAGAAGGATAGAAGCCATAGGAGGGTAGTTTGGAAATCAAAGCATTGTGCCAGACTCCATTAAAAGCTTTTGATATGTCCAAGGCAACACAAAAGATTCACCAAGATATGACCAAGACTCAGTAAGGAAAGCCAGGAGATCACCAGTAGAGCGGTCTTGAAAGAACCCATACTGGCGATCAGACAGAAGGTTGTGAAGTGATAGATGTTTAAGAATCTTCCTGTTGAGGATAGATTAAAAAACTTCAGATAGGCAGGAAATTAAAGTAATAGGATGGTAGTTTGAGGGATTAGAACGGTCACCTTTTTTAGGAACAGGCTGAATGTAGGCAAACTTCCAGCAAGAAGGAAAGGTTGATGTTGACAGACAGAGCTGAAAGAGTTTGACTAGGCAAGGTGCAAGCACGGAGGCACAGTTTCAGAGAACAATAGGAGGGACCCCATCAGGTCCATAAGCCTTCTGAGGGTTTAGGCCAGCGAGGGTATGGAAAACATCATTGCGAAGAATTCTAATAGGTAGCATGAAGTAGTCAGAGGGTGGAGGAGAGGGATGAACAAGCCCAGAATAATCCAAGGTAGAGTTTTTGGCAAAAAAAAAAATAAATAAATAAAAAAAAAAAAAAAAAAAAAAAAAAAAAAATATATATATATATATATATATATATATATATATATATATATATATATATATATATATATATATATATATATATATATATATATATATATATATATATATATATATATATATATATATATATATATATATATATATATATATATATTTGACAAGATTCGTCCATCTTTTTCATGAGTATATTATCATTCATTTACAAGGTCTATCTCTCTATCTCTCTCTTGTTTTTTGTTGTTTTCTCCCTCTCCTCCTTCTCCACCTCCTCAGTGTGTGTGTGTGTGTGTGTGTGTGTGTGTGTGTGTGTGTGTGTTCCTTGTCTGAGCTTCTTTTTCCCTTACAGTCAAATTCAAAACTATTGCGGTAACTATGGAAAAAAAAAAAAAAAAAAAAAAAAAATATATATATATATATATATATATATATATATATATATATATATATATATATATATATATATATATATATATATATATATATATATATATATATATATATATATATATATTGAGCAGTAGGGTGGTGTGCTGTAGGGCATTTGGGGAGGGGGGGGGGAGTCACACCCTTATTTCTATAGGGTGGAAGATGAGGATGGAGGAGGAGGAGGAGGACGAGGAGGAATGAGAAGGAGAAATAGGAGGGGAACAACAAAAACAAAACAAGAAGCGACACACACACACACACACCCCAAAAAAGAGAGAGAGAGAGAGAGAGAGAGAGAGAGAGAGAGAGAGAGAGAGAGAGAGAGAGAGAGAGAGAGAGAGAGAGAGAGAGAGAGAGAGAGAGAGAGAGAGGAAACCAGTGACATAAGAGATGAAGTGCAGTGTTTGGAATTTGATTTTACAGTTTGTAAAGGACACCATGTGAGAGAAGTCAAGAATAATGACTCAGAGAAAAAATACCTTAAGAATGTAAAAGTTTTGTTATCTAGGAAATATGATTAGCACTGGTCATGAAGCTCATACCAGTTAAGTTGCACTAGTTATAAATGGTTGGAAGAGAATAAGAATTGTAACTTTAACTTAAGGTTACTTTCATGAGAGCATCTATGTGCATGTCTAGTGTGCTCACAGAAACTTGACCCCCTCCCCCTTATTTCATTTGTTTATTAATTTTCATATGATGTCAATGCACATTTTAGTCTGCTACCATCTCTTTTAGATGAAGGATATACTGAAGAATGCTGTTTGCTTATGCAGTAACTCAATGAAAGGAAGGACTGAGCATGACTGTCTTCTAATGCTGGGCAATCATAACAGATGTTCATGAATAAACAAACACTAGTAGCTGGCCAAGACATGTGTTCATGTTAGCTTGTGCATCTATCTGACATCAAGCGTGCCTTCAATGCCTGGACTGTAAGGTTTGTTATGACCACAAATCCCGCCACCTCTCAAAGCTGCCTTTATCTCAGTGAGCTTCCCTAAGTTACTATTTATACCTACATAACTTAGAACGGGGCACAATTATGGTATCTTGCATCCTTTAAACAGACAGTCATAACACCAGGTTCCACTCCTCTTCTTGGCTGCCACTACCTTGGTCAGCCTCCCTATAGTATAGTGTGGAGCCCATAATCACCTCTACAGGGTTCTTCTGGCCTCCTGGGGTGAATTACACAAATGAGGTTGTTCCCAGCCCATTTTGCCTCCTACAAGCAAGGGAGCACCACAAATGTAAAATCACTCCAACAGCAGGGAAAGAATTGATAGCCACATTCCAGGAGGCACAGCTACAACAAATGACAACACATATAATGATTATGATATTCTATGAACTACCACTGTCACAAATAACATGACAAATATCCACCCGTATTCATAGAGTATTATCTCTTCCTGCTGGACACTACTAAATACAGCTTCCCAGAAGACCAACCCAGCCACCCATGGAACAAGGTCTGGGGAAGGAGTATACTTTACTGCACAGCAGTGTAAAGGTAATCCTCTGGGCCCAAAATCCTTGAAAGAATACTGGAACCCAGTAACATTTAACAACACAGTCAAGACACCACGGATACAAAAAAACAAGCAGTCCACAGACAAAGGGAGGGTCTGCTGACTGCTCCAATATGACTCAAAACCCAGTCTTGTCTCCTGAGAAGCTGGCACACTAATGGTGGACACAGAGCAGGGATAAGTGAGGAAAGACTTGTCATCCCCCTGAGTCTGGCTTGGCACGACACACCCAGTCGATCCTATGACAAGCGTGTTACCTACTTAAGATGGCCAGGGCTGTACTGCCACTATCAAGTACAACCCTATCTATCTCACACCCTCTAAACTGCATGGATATTACTCTATCTCATGCTAGCCCTCCCTCTCTCTCGTCCACATGTCCTCACTCTAGTCGAGTCTCAGCTTGACTAGTGTGGGAATAGAACTTGAGAGCCTGTCCCAAGGCAATGACTTATGCAAGTGAGGGGATGGGGGATGAAGTAACACACATCCTGCCTGCTCACCTCATTCACGCTAACTTTCCCCCACAAAGATGGGTATCTTTCGAAAATGACTGTAAGTAAACTGTAGAAGCTGGAAGCAATCTGATTACTTTGGAGGTAAGACAAACTCTTCAACTTTATAATATGTGGGAATTAAAATGAAAGAACTAAAGGAAGCAAGGGAATTTAAATAGGGAAAAGGAGTGACTGTGTCCTGAGAATCTTATGGTAAAGTGGTTGGGGGGCAGCCAGACATTCATTGCACAGCAGGCACCCTCTATCTTCGTTTCTACTCTCTCTCTCTCTCTCTCTCTTTCTCTCTCACCTCCTTCCACCTCTCTCTCTCTCTCTCTCTCTCTCTCTCTCTCTCTCTCTCTCTCTCTCTCTCTCTCTCTCTCTCTCTCTCTCTCTCTCTCTCACCTCCATCTCTCTCTCTCTCTCTCTCTCTCTCTCTCTCTCTCTCTCTCTCTCTCTCTCTCTCTCTCTCTCTCTCTCTCTCTCTCTCTCTCTCTCTCTCTCTCTCTCTCTCTACTTCTCTTCATCTTTTTAATTTGCTGCAAGCAACACGTTCCACTTCACTGCAACTTTCTAGAATATATGCTTTACAGTGCCTGCACAAAACTTGTGCAAAGGTTGTCTAATGATGTGGACAGAGTGGTTGCCTAACAATGGGCAGCACAAACAGGTGCCATTAGATAAACAAGGCAAATATGCAATCATATGCAGATCTTTTCAATAACATGAAAAAGAATAAATGAAAGGTTTAGATACAAGCTTTGTCATGTGAGGTGCCTGTTGGCTAGTAATGCTGTTAAATTGGAGGAAACATCTCTACCCACTATATTCATTTATTGTTGTCATATTAATAATACTGACTGTTGTTAATATATTATTATATTTATTATTATTTCAAATGTGTGTTCATAATGATTCTAAAGACAGTTTGTAGGAAGGCAAAGGAGAGGGAGCTTACATTGTGTCAGCCAGAGTGAATGGCCTGCTCTTGATTGCTGGGGTATGGGTCAGGGTTGGACATGCCTTGGTTGTTGAGGAAGCTATAGAGTGCCAGCCAATGTGTGGCTTCCAAGTTTAGTGCTGTTGTCTTGTGGCAGGGTAGGAGGAGTCATGTCATCTGTTAGGACATCACTCCACTCAGCAGGGGTACTATTTACATTTGTGTTATCTTTTCTCCACTCGGCAGGAGTGAGTTACCTATCCATTGTCTTCTTGTGGCAGTGTGTTGCTCTTAATATTGTTAACTATATCACAAGTGTTTTACCTCCTCTTTCCTAAAGGCAGTGCTTTATATTTATTCTTGTGCCACATGGAGCTGGAAAAAGCTTTCATCATGTTATATGTGACTCTTTGGCCTCACAGCTTATGAAGGATCTTGTAAAAACTTCACCAAACAAAAAAGCAATTAAAATCATTTCATACTCTGTACTCAATAAATTCATTTCATAAGAGACAACAGGAGTGATATATACCTTAAATCCTATACTATCCCTCATTAAAAAACTAAGAGAGAAGAGCATGTGTAACTTACAATGAATGTGTGATATGTATACATGACTAAAGGATCTTTAACACAAATTTCAACAGAACATCAAATATCTCCAGCATACTTTTTCCAACAATTAAATCTAGCATTTTACATGTATTTACAAAACATATACATAAGTGAATGTGATTATAGTTTTTGTTGTAGGAAAATGTACATTATATTTCACCCAATGCATGTGAATAGCACAAGTTGTCATTTGCATAAATTTTGCACACTCAAGCATGAATTCATGAACTATGATGATAATGTTCTATCTCTTGAAAATTATCTTAAAACTTAACTTTGTGGATTCAATTACTAAACAGATGATGCATGTGGGAAAAAAAGTTAAAAAATAGATGATGCATGTGAGGAAAAAAAAAAAAAAAAAGGAAAATAGACAAAGAAAAGTAATAAAAAATTAGCTTCACAGTCATGACCAAGAGAATACAAATTTTATGAAAAGATCTGGAATAATGCTCCCTGCACTGATTTGTCTTGTCAGATAGTAAAGGTTAAGAAAAGGGATGGAAGAAGACTATTTCAATATTGGTAGTGATATTCCAAAACCTATGACAAAGATCTGTATCATATTTCTACTGCTTTCTTTTTCAAAGGTGTCATAACACTATGTGGCTACCAGCAGCCTATTTTTAGTAGTTATGCTGTGCCATGGTAAAACACTGTCCTCATACAAGATCAGTTAACACTGTAATTAAATATGCATATACCATACATCTTTTACCACCTGACTGTTGTACTATTTCTAAGATGCCCTTAGAATTTCATACAGTATTTCCATTCCCTGTTCCCAGTGGACATTAGCCTTTCCCTTGTTCTGCACAAGACCCATGGTTCTAGTTTTCTTCTCATCTTTTTTTTTTTTTTACTATTTTTTGATATATTTTTCTACTTTATACAGGTGAGGTCCTACTTCAAACCACTCCCTTGATTTAGGTTTTACTTCCACATTTTCGTTGAACATTTCTCTCTTTAAACTACTTTACTATGAAAATAACTTTAAAGAACAACACTAAAAGAAAAATTTGAGATACACAAATTGTAAATTTTTCACATCTATATATAAAACAATGCTGCATGAGTGTGTGTGTGTGTGTGTGTGTGTGTGTGTGTGTGTGTGTGTGTGTGTGTGTGTGTGTGTGTGTGTGTGTGTGTGTGTGTATGAAATGATATGCAGCTACTTGTTGTATTGCTAAAATACATTTTGATGAATGTTATAAAGCTGTGATGATAATTTTAATTGCACAAATATCTACATATATTTGTGATTTATTGCACTTGTACCTCACCTCTATAAATACAAATTACATATATTTAGAATTTGATTCTGGAAAATGTATCCCATTTTTAATACCAGCAGATAAACTGCAATGACAAAGCTAGTAGAGTGTCTATTTTGCAATCTATCTATATCTGAAGACTGTTTCTAAAAGCTATCCCAAGAGGAAGGCTAAGGCAAAATAAATAATTCATACATTATATTCAAAAGAGTTTCTGTGATGCATAAATTTTACCACATAATACACAGAAGTTCTCTTTATAGAATCATCACCTTCAATTCACACCTCACCTTATAAATCTTAAAAAATCTAGAGTCCTAAGAAATTTGCTAGTAAGAAGGCAAAACACAGAACAACAGTGGCAAGGATGGCAACGACCCATACTGGCACCATGCCTGAAATAAGAAAGACAATCTCAGAAATCTTCACAGAAAATCTTAATGAGGATATAAATGACAATAAATAAGCAATATCTAAAATACATAATAAAACTAATAAATAAACACAAATAAGATAAAATCTTTAAACAGATAATTATGAAATTACTGCATTATAAATACCATTATTGACATTCTGCAAAATGGAGTCCAGTTTCATAAAAGGATTAACATGTGTAGTTGCAGGTTATAAGGTGCAAGATGTTAGCATTTCTCATTAGAATAAAAATTTGTTTTCCAGATATTCATTAGTTAATGTGTGTGCAGTATTTTTATTTTATCCCAAAAGTGTGCTCTCACAAAAATTACTACAATTCAATGCAATTTAGACCTCAAAACCTCTTCATACAAGTTCATAATATTTTGGAAAATTTATTTATTTTTTTATTTAATTGTATGAATTAGCCTGGTGATGTTTGAGCTGATTTTCATTGTAACAAATGTTTTGTCCATTTTTCTTTGAGGTGGTACTTCAGCCATGTCCACAAGAGTGGTTGTGATTCACACTTCAAGTCCATGGGAATATGGTGTAAACAGTGGCTTGCATGTATGTAACTTCTTTACATTTTCTGGAGTTACAACATAACTTATAGTAGTTGTTGAGTCTTAAGCAACTGTGTTCAAACTGCAGTTCTTGTTTTTTTTTAATCCTTATTCTTAATTAACCATACACATGGACGCTGCCTCAGGAGATCAATAAAGTGTAGTGTGCTGACCCATGTCTAGTCAATGTTGTTGGTATCTGCCATGGTGATGGGTCAAAATGACAGTTATTTCCTACTTGAGAAGCAGACAGCTGCTAGCAGGCTATGCTGCACACAACACAATAAAAAAAATGCTTGCAACCACATTCCCAGAGAAGTGCACTGTGGGAGCCCTCCTCATCACCAGATTCCACATTCATGTACAAAGTGTGTATTCATAACCCCTAGTGTGGATGTAACTTTAGTAAATTTTATCTTTAATCCTCTAAAGAAAAAAAAAGGGGGGGGGAAAAGACATACCTGGTCGAGGAATGTGGTGTATTTTGAGGGAGTTATCACATGAAATGGAAAGAACAGATGCATCAGAGTATCCACGCACCATCTGTGATACTTTGTTCTGTGTTGGCAGCCATTCTAAGCCTGTTATAAACATGCTATGGGCTTCCTCCACCACAAGGAGTTGCTGAAATACAGTACGCTCAGTAAGAGCATGCACATATATCAAACCAATTGCAATGAAGTAAACATGTATAGAAAAAAATTCTATGATTTATAGATTTGAATCACCTGCATAAGAACAAAATATTTTCAGTCATTACAATGACTGAAAATCACTGCCATGTTAACATCAATATCTTCAGAAATCATTCTAAAATATTCATGTATCACAGGTAAAAATAATAAATCTGCAATAAAGCAGAGCAATATCTTAACTTATTATACTGATAACTGATACAAAGATTACAAACCAATCATGATATGTACTTGTAAACTGAAGGCAATGAGAATGTAGATAGAACCACCCATGGTTCCTGTAGCCAAGTACTGGCCATTGTCACTCAGAGCCAAGCTGCTCAAAGTTCCTGCCAAGCTTTTTGTTCGCTCTTGTTTATATGTTTTCCCACACCACTTTGCCACAATAGCTGGTTTTTTAGTTCCTCCAACTGGATTGCTGATTGTGAAGAGTCTTGCCTTCTGTATGCTTCCCTCAACAATGCCATATCTGCAAAGCACAGGCTTTGAAGAGGGTAACATGAGTGCTATACAATGCATAAGAAAATAAGAAATAACAGACATGTTAACTTTACATAATGCTATTTAGCATACCATAAGGGCAAATCTGTTGAAAGGAAAATATTAGAATGGATCTAGACCTATCTTGTAATAAAAAAAATGGTCAAATGGTGTAAATGCATTTAACAGGACAAAGCAGAGGAAGAAGCATACTTGGCACGGAAGCATTTGTATCTGACTCCATTAGTCTGCAATACCACATGTGTTAGTTTGCTTCCATCTTTGAGGTTCCACACACAACATTCATATGTTGGCTTACACACAGAGACAACCTGCAAGGGAATGGATAAATTTGGTCTTAAGTAAATGAATGGGAAAAAAAAAAAATATGAATATATATAAAATGTGATGTGACCATCTTACATATTTTAAGAAATACGAAAAAGTACCTGTTTACAATCTGGTTTGATGTCAAGGACATCAACTTCCTTTTCATGAGCTTTTATCTGCCTTTCTTTTTTCATATCTGGCAAACTCCAGACTCTTAAGTAACCATCTGTCCCTCCGGTCACCAAAAACTTGTAATCAGGAGATATTCCACAACACTTCTGGTAAGTCTCCTCCTCTAATGCATTTCTGGAAATAAACACAGGCAGATTTACCTCAGATGTGTACAATTTCTACATCAATTGGATATAAATATCAAGAACAAATTTTAAATATAAGTAATTACTTACTTAAAGACTGTCTCTGTGGAGCTCAGTTTTTCCACATCAAATGTAAAGTACTTAGTTCCTCGGAGAGTTGTATTGATGGATCGCCGTCTCTTTTTCTCTTCTGATACTTCTTCTTTTTCTGTTGATCCTTCTTCTGCACTCTTCTCACTTATTCTTCTTTTTCTCAGGAAGCCTCCTGCATGGCCTGGAAAAGAGTATGCAAGAAATGACACACTTTGCATTTCTGCCATTATTCTTAAATTCCTCTGACAAGTTTATCCTCAGGATAAAAATTAACCCAAAACTATATGTTGAATACTTGTCCAGTGGACAGTGAGGATCTGGAAATAAACACTTTCATTTAATACCTTTCATGCAGAAATAACAAATTCCTAACAGCTAAGGTGATACCTGAGAGAGAGAGAGAGAGAGAGAGAGAGAGAGAGAGAGAGAGAGAGAGAGAGAGAGAGAGAGAGAGAGAGAGAGAGAGAGAGAGAGAGAGAGAGAGAGAGAGAGAGAGAGAGAGAGAGAGAGAGAGAGAGAGAGAGAGAGAGAGAATATGGGAATCTGGAGCATTGCAAAATAAGTTAGATGCATAACTCAAAGAAACCAAGAAAGTAACACTCAACTATTATCTTCACCACATTGAAGCTTTAAGCTGGTCAGCTGCCAGAATGAGCAAGTTCCCTGTCTGTCCATCTTTGTTGCTGTGTCACTCTTACTTGACTTCTCATTTTCCATGGCATTTAAGCAAATGTTAAGTACCACTGCTGCCAGTGACTTCTAAGAGTGCTTAAGGAAACATAAATTGCTGGATTTGGAGACAAAATAAGAGAGGCACATTGTATGCAGTCAACTCACACTGTATATACCTCCCCATTCAAAGTTAACTTCACAAACTGCAATTTTACTAGCTGCCATGTTTTTCAAGAGCACAATCTGTATGTTACAGAAATCTCTTTGATATTCTTCTAGACCAAGAATGTATTCAGCCTAAAAAGATACAAACATAAAAATCACCTTTATCTTTTCCTTTTGAAGATTGTTGTAATGTTATTTCTTCCTTTTTCACTGTTCTGAGAGTTGGTTTCAGCTTCATAATGACACACTTCTCCTCAAGACCCATAGCCAGTGTGATGACAGGTGCTGTCTTTACAGTGGTGGCTGCTGTGATGGCCCCAGGCCATGCCACCATATTGGTGATACAGTAATCACCAACTTCATATGAGAGGACTCGTTCTCCAACTGTTTGGCTTCCATTGTGGTAAAGCTCAAATACATCCTGCAAAATAGAAATGACAAATATACCAATGTTTTTTGTAGACGTGCTACAAATTTTTTTTTTTTTCTTTTTCACAACACACAAGTGCTTCAGGAAAGAACAAAAATTTTGCATAAAATTTTGCATAAGATGTAACTTTAGAAAATTCTGCTCTGAATTAGTCTTGTTTTAGGTAAAATGTTTAATTCCTATGAGGGAAACACATGGGCAGTATCTAATAAATCACAGTTGACTCAACATTTGTGGGGCTTAGGTAACAAATATCCATGAATGTTAAATATCCACAAATAACTGGTGTACTCCTTAAAAATCCTTATCCTCCCAACAGTGGTTTGCCCCTTAAGAACACACCTGATCTTCTCTGGGCTTTGTTGAAATATAGAAAAACCTTATCAACATGTATTTGTATTTTAGGTTAGGTTAGATACTGTTAGTTAGGTTAGTGTTCTTAAGAGGGGGTCCTGGTTAGAATATATAATGTTAGGTTAGATTAGTGTCCTTATGGCGAGGTCCAGAGGGGAGGTGGTCCCCCCTGGTTAAGTTAGGCTAGGTAAGGTAAAGATAGGTTAGGCTAGAAATTTCCCCTCTTGTCAAAATATAGCATCTCATCCTTAGACTTTACATGAATGTCCAAATTTGGCCAAATTTGTTTTTCTCCCACCGTAAAACTTCACTTTCTCCATCTACCCCCCCCCCCCAACAAAATCCTCAATTCTGCACAGGTCCCCCAAGCTTGTTTGGGTAAAGGGGAGGAGCTAAGTGACAAGGAATTATTGTAAATTTTTACCATATAATCCATAAAGAATTTCTATAGTACAGTAGTATACATATTGTCTATATGGATTTTTTTTTAGAGAGAGAGAGAGAGAGAGAGAGAGAGAGAGAGAGAGAGAGAGAGAGAGAGAGAGAGAGAGAGAGAGAGAAATATTCACAAATGTATCACAGCTGGTTGATTCACTCCATGCCTCCCTCACCCACATACAGTCTCTTGCCCATCATGTGCAATCTCCTGATCATTACACACACTCTCCTAATGGCTAAATAGCTAAGAATACTTCCAAATGAAACAAATCATATTTACTATTGTGGGCTGTGTATAACCTGTAATGGACAGATATTTCTGTGAATTCTAAATATATCAACATAATTCAGCTATTAAAATACTTGAAATGTTATGGTCATGTAGGGTTGAGAGGTTAGCCCAACTGGGTTACACTTAGATTGTATCAAGGAGTTTAACTCTTAATCAGTAAAGAAAAGAACAAACTACGCGGCATGCCATTTTAGCCTTTGTGAGGCAATACTGCTTATCAAGCACAGTAACAAGTGCAAATGTCTCAAGGGCCACAGAGGATAAGCTTACAAATTGATTCTTAACGCCCGTCTTGGCCGAGCCGCCGCCGCCGCCCACCACCACATGCCGCCCTCCCACCGCCACCACGGCGTAGCTGGGGCAATACAGGTTGGCTACTGCTTCACATTTCTTCTGGTTAGACATGTTGGACCACGAATCACGAGCCACCACGTCTTGGTCTT
This sequence comes from Scylla paramamosain, assembly GCF_035594125.1. Lineage (NCBI taxonomy): Eukaryota > Metazoa > Arthropoda > Malacostraca > Decapoda > Portunidae > Scylla > Scylla paramamosain. The sequence goes on from NC_087160.1 coordinate 26,664,184, forward strand.
GATGCTGTGTAAGGCTACGACAACCCTGAGATGCTGTGAGGCTGTCACAGGAGTGGCGGCTGACTGGCCCTCTTGAAGAAAGCACAGGCAAGGAGTTTTGCCGTTATCAGGGCAAAAGGAGTGAGGTTCAGGATCAGGAGTTGTAACAAGGCAGGAGTGGATGGGTGGAAGGCCACCACGTCGGCGGCAGCGGCTGTCAGCTGTCAGCTCACTGTTGACACACGTCACACTCATAGTTCTGGTTCACGCAATGGGGATTTGCTGTTCAATATCACATCCAATTTTAGAAATGGTTTAAATTTCCTCATAGTATTTCACAATATAGTATAAATTAGATATTTATGCCTGCACTAATATCTAAAGTAGTATATTATATGCATTTATACTTTTATTATTACATAAAGCTGATATAAGACCCTTCCAGAGATTTTTCTCCGCGTGTAGTACGGTGCATTGAAATGACTACCAAATACTCGGTCCCTCACTATATCTATAATGCCTCCAGCAGTCATTCCAATACGCTTACACTTCTACAATGACCCCAATGGTTCCACAATACCCCCCTGCACCCCATTAAATGACTGTCATACGCCCATATTCCTTTAAATGGCGTCCCTATATCTTATGATTGTTACTATAACATAACATGAAGAAGCTGAAAAGAGCCAGCAAATTTACACTTGACAGTCCTGTATGAAACATCCTAACTATATCCATCTATAATTCCAATCTATAAATTTACCTAATAAACAGCCAACACCCCGAGTACCACATTTTATTGGATTTTTGATGCCCTTGGCCAGTGTCCTTCCTACATAAAAAAAAAAAAGTAACTCTGGTCTCACTATAGTCTCTCAGAGCTTTCTACGCGCAGCGAAATTTCTGTAATGCTCCCTACATTCCATATCTTGACACCTTTATCTTTACAATAGATCCTATACTCCTACAGTTCACTATGCACCTCTACAATGATCACCACAGTATTATAATGACTCCTACCTCCACAATGACTCATACACTCATAGGATAACTCACCCATACAATGACCCCTTTACCTCTATAATGCTGCCATTTACTACTGCAATGCACTATGTATCTCCATAACGATTAGCATACCACTATAATGGCTCCTATACCTCTACAATGTTTCCACATACCTCTACATCAACCTCTCACACTCATACAATGAAACACTCATTCCTGTATTTCCTCATTTTTTTTTTTTTGCCCCCACTATATATATATATATATATATATATATATATATATATATATATATATATATATATATATATATATATATATATATATATATATATATATATATATATATATATATATATATATATATATATATATATATGTGTGTGTGTGTGTGTGTGTGTGTGTGTGTGTGTGTGTGTGTGTGTTACTTTCTTTATAATTTTATTACTGAGATTACTATTAACATTTTAATATATTTTGATCCTGAACATACACTCAATCTTCTTTCTCATATCCTCTTCCTCAACCTCTTTTTTTTCTTTTACTTCTCTATGGTATAATATATATATATATATATATATATATATATATATATATATATATATATATATATATATATATATATATATATATATATATATATATATATATATATATATATATATATATATATATATATATATATATATATATATATATATATATATATATATATATATTTTTTTTTTCTTTTTTTTCTTTTTCTTTTTTACAAGTTTTCTCTTCATTTTCTTTATGTAATTACTGTTTACTTTATATTGCATTTTTTTCCTTGATTCTATTCATTCATGTAAAGTTTTTACTTCATCAGCTTTTTAGTGTTTCTATTTTTTTTTAATAAGTACTACTAATACAATCAGTAGTTAAACAGTAAAGCAATATTTATATTAATTACTACCTCCCTTTAAGGTCATTTGATAAAATTTCCATGTATAATCTGTATAGCCTTTCCTATTTGTTCCCATTGCCTCTGAGCTCTCTCTTTCTCCACTATTACTACTACTACTGCTACTGCTGTATTTAAGTCAAACTACTACTACTACTACTACTACAACCATTACCACCAATACTACTACTTTTATGACTACTCCCCAAAGCTAGATGAGGTACACATTAAAACCATTATATATTTTTTGAGCACCTGTGAGACTTTCCAGTACATAACTTACTCCAGTGATCACCATTTGCCCTTTTCCTGTCAACTCAAATGGATTTATATACTCTATAATACTGTAATGCTATTTAGTATCTCCACAAGTGAGTGCTGAGTTAAGAAGTGTAAGTGCCCCTCTCTAAGCCCAAGTAGGCTCATGACACAGTATGATAACAGATTCAAACAATTATAAGCAATTATTGCTTATAATTAAAAAGAAAAAGGAAATAAAGAAAGAAGCTGCCATTAACTACAGCAGAATCCTCTCCAAACTGGGTGGTAGTATGTGTACAAAACGAATCACTCTTGGTTTACTTACCTGATGTTTACTATTCCTAATTGACTTGTCTGATTAATCATATGCTGGACTCAGGATCACAAAGAGAGAGAGAGAGAGAGAGAGAGAGAGAGAGAGAGAGAGAGAGAGAGAGAGAGAGAGAGAGAGAGAGAGAGAGAGAGAGAGAGAGAGAGAGAGAGAGAGAGAGAGAGAGAGAGAGAGAGACATCTTGTACTTCAATCAATTTTTATCAATATCAATTATTTTGTTTCTTGGTATTGTAACCAAATAGTTCATATCCTCTGTAACTAAAATAGTTTATATCCTCTAGTATATATACATATTTATTTCTGTTTGTTTAATTATTCTCAAAACAAATATTTGCTTGTTTATAATCAGATTCCACTTCAATTTTCTCTATTTCTCATGTATAATTATGATTTTTCTCCTTTCCTTCCTGTTCTTGCAAAGCCATTTATCCCTAAATCTTTTGTTATTGCTATTTATTTATTTTTTTTACATTTTCTTCAATTAGATTTTTAGTTTAGTGTTGTTTTACATTTCAGTATTAAGTAGATATTAAGTGTGCCCAAAAAGCTTATGCTTCATAAGGGGCTGTTTGTCTTTCAATTAATTGTACCTTAAGCTTATATATGTACTACAGACAAACATAATAAAGTGTTTAAAGTGTTTAAAGGGAGAGAGAGAGAGAGAGAGAGAGAGAGAGAGAGAGAGAGAGAGAGAGAGAGAGAGAGAGAGAGAGAGAGAGAGAGAGAGAGAGAGAGAGAGAGAGAGAGAGAGAGAGAGAGAGAGAGAGAGAGATTTCATCATTAAGAACCAGCTTCTGTGGCATAACTTTTTGCTCCTTTCCTCAAGACAGCATCAGCTTGATACATGATTGGTAAGACTAATGAAAACCGTCAATGTTTTGCTTCATATCCCTTGATTTCAGACTTAAAAGTACTTAAACAAAAATAAATATATATGCAATTCATATTATATTGTTTGTACTATCACAATGTAGCCTACAGGAATACAGCAAAAGGTATAAGGAAACATGAATTACTATATCTTTTACACATCTGTACATCAGCTGGTACATTTGTTCATGTGGCACTGACTTTTTGCTTTGACATCACTAACAAAAGTCATGTGTGCAAACTCAATTCAACCACAACAACATCTTTCATAAAACAATTAAAATCTAAGATCACATGTTTACCAAGAAAAGAGGATCTCATAAACTTGGATAAAAGGTTAGAGAAAACCCAGAGTAATATATGTATCTCAGTTTTGAAGAAACTGCCATTCAGTATGGACATGCCTTGCTGAGTGCTGAATGCTGTTCAAGTGGCACTGGCAGCATGACAGGATACCTTGGCCACAGTCCTTAGTTAGTGGTCATGCTAACCATCTCATACAAGTCATACTAACCATCTCATAACATTAGTACAAGCTGAACAACACACTATTGATCTGGTGCCTCACATTCTCATGCCTGAATTTCAGTTCAGATTTACAACCTGGAATACCTTATCTTTTAATAATACTAACAAGCACTTCTCTTTTGGAAGGACCTGTCTAGTTGTTTGGTAAAAAAATGCTGAGTGGTATCTGCACAATACATATTGTAAAATTATGGTTGGGGCAACGTGTCTAAAAACAAATTGTACATCGATTTGCAAAGAATGCTACACAATACCTGTATTCAGTTAACAGCAAGTTCACAATAAAGTATACATATATAGGATCACTATGTATCCTCTATTTCCATCCTAGGATACATTCATACTATTTGTTTTTTGTAAGAAAAACAACTCATGCACACATATGAAAAGAATGTTGGTCAACACAATACACTGATAAAGGAGGATATGGCAGATCCATCATGTGGAGAAGAGATACCTAGTGTAACCAGAACACTCAACACCTACACACTCTCTCTTCCCAGTAGGGGATTCTAACACTGTACACCAACCAGGGGCATCATTTCCAACACTAGACATGGAGTATGCCTACATACATCTTTGGCACAAATTAAATATATTAAGAAACTGGAAAACATTTCTGCATTGGATATATACACTACATATTTTATTAAAAATATTATTAATTTTCATAGATACAAACATATACCATAACACATGTAGACAGCATAACATAGATTTTCTATAATATGGGTTCTCTCAGTTATATATAAATATCTTATGATTGATGATTGATTAATTAATGAAATTAATGAAACTTGTTTTTAACAGCTACTATGGCTTCTTAATGATGATTCACTACATTACACAACATTCTGCTTTATGAGAATTTTGTGATGCATTTGTTGGCAACTTGAGTCTGTTTTCCCGATTCTTCCAACTCGGCAGGTCAATCAAGTTTGCAATGTGCTGTGTGCATAGAAAATGGCCCTTCTTCTTTGCATCTATTCATGTTCTTTATATATATATATATATATATATATATATATATATATATATATATATATATATATATATATATATATATATATATATATATATATATATATATATATATATATATATATACACACTTGAAGCTACTTGAAAAGTTGTTCCCTGGCCGACATGTATTGACAATAGACAGCTTCCATGTTATAGATGAGATGAACAGGGAAAGATCCAGACTTTCTTCTTCAGTTTATTGCTTGCAATGTTTCACCTTCACAAAAGGCACCATCAGGCATTGCATGGTCTGGAGAAGGTGTAGAGTCCTCAACACCATATCTCTACACCTTCTCCATTCCATGCAATGCCTGGTGATGCCTTCTGTGGAGGTGAAACATTGCAAGCAATAAACTGAAGAAGAAACTCTGGATGTTTTGCTGTTCATCTCATCTATAACATGGAACCTGTCTACTGTCAACATACCTGGCCCGGGGAACAACTTTTCAAGTAGCTTCAAGTTAATGGGATGGACCATAATCTTCACTATATATATATATATATATATATATATATATATATATATATATATATATATATATATATATATATATATATATATATATATATATATATATATATATATATATATATATATATATATATATATATATATATATATATATATAAACACACACACACACACACACACACACACACACACACACACACAAACACACACACACACACACACACACACACACACACACACACACACACACACACACACACACATTTTTCAGATGGACCTTCTATGGTCTTTAAAAACAATGTTGAGAAGCACACAACACAGGACACAAAATTGCCCAGCTGAGTATGTGAAAAAGGTCAGGCTGTGTAACTCAAGTTCAGTCACTTCATGACAGTGGGTGATCCTAGAAAGTGAACTGTTTTCTGTCATGCAATGACTGTCATTCAGTTATACTTTCTTTCACATTAAAACCACTATGTTCAAACATACGTACATACATACAGAAAAAAAAAAAAAAAATATATATATATAATATATATATATATATATATATATATATATATATATATATATATATATATATATATATATATATATATATATATATATATATATATATATATATATATATATATATATATATATATATATATATATATATATATATATATATATATATGAGGCTGACATAAAAATACTGATAATAACTAGGTAGACAAGAGAGTAGCTTTGGCACATTGCTAGCATGGCCACGAGAATGCCCCTTGAGGTGCCCAGCACACAGGGAGACACTCCTGGATGTCTTGAGGTGTACAGATAACTTGGTTTGAGGCAAGATGATATGTGAGAAATGTGTGTGTGTGTGTGTGTGTGTGTGTGTGTGTGTGTGTGTGTGTGTGTGTGTGTGTGTGTTTATATATATATATATATATATATATATATATATATATATATATATATATATATATATATATATATATATATATATATATATATATATATAGTTTTACTTAGGGAATGCCTTTCATTAGATATAAAACTATTAAAGACACTGCAGATAAAACTTTGTGAAATTCCCTCATATAATTGGCACTAGAAATTTGGTTTGAGCATGAAGAAGCTAAATTTATAGCTGTACATCTTTCTATGCAAATAAATACTTTACCCTAATCTAAGTATTTACTATTTTATAGTTGGAGTCACAAGATAAACATATCAGAATATGCTTTATAACATGGTCATTCATCCCTTGTAATAAAATCTTTAAATTTTTGTAAAATACTATGAAAATACACCTTTTATATGTTTATGTATTATCTAGGTATATGAATATTACAACCCTCAGCAATTAAGGTACTCTTTTTCAACTACTCTCCACCTGGTCAGTGAGTGCCAACCAGGGAGTGGTAAGACAAAGTGAGGGTTGATGAGGGTGTCATGGCAGAGGCAGCAGAAAGTACCTGAAGCTACAGGAGTGCCCACCCATCATGGAACTTACTCCTCACTGTCACCTTAAACATCTAAAATTTTCCTGAAGGTCAGTAGATTCTTTTTGCAACAAATACTACACATGTCAGTTCATAGTGCAATTTGCTGACTATATGTCTTTTGATGTAAGGATGCTTCCTATAAGTTTTACTTAACTTTCTAAGCATCTCAAAAATAATTGCAATTGGAGTGAAGACTGATCCACTGTGGAAGACTCTCTACCTTCATACATTGTGACCTGCAGCATCCCTCAACTTCCCAGTGGTTCCATCTAACCATTAAATAATCCTTAAAAACAGAAACAGGTTCCTGCCTGTCATAACCTTTCTTCACTGGGACCACAGGAATCACCTGGCCTCATTTCATCATCTTTGGTGGGAGATTTCTTTCTGAAGGATAAGGACTTGAAAAGCAAAGCCTTAGTGGACTCTGGCTTTTTTTTCAAGCCTTTTAGTCCATCAGTTGACTGAACTCCTTTAGTATGACTAAGCATTGGTTGATGTCGGATAAGTCTGACAGCTCCATCCGCCTGCTGCTTCTTGGTCTCTTCTAAAAGGTTGTCCTCAGAGCCACCTGGAGTATTTTCTGCTGTGTGGGTTTCAGTTGCTGCTGATCTCCTCAGTCGACCATTCTTTCTTGGCAAGACATCAAGAGATAAACTAAAACCTTTGTGCTTCAAGATAGAGTTTGTAACTAATACACACTTTTCTGAGAGTGTTGGTGAAGGTTGAGCACTAGATGACACACAAGGCTTTTTTTGTTCAATAAGTTCAAAGGAGGTAGAAGTTTTTATTTCTAATGCAGAGATAAGACCCTCAGAAGAAGATTCCTTGCATTTGTCTCGTGCTTTCTCTTTTTCATGATTATTGAACATATTTTCATCACACTGCGATTTCTGGGGATTTGTACCAAAGCTAATTCTTGGCCGTGATATATGAAATGTTCGGTGATGTCTACTCTTTGTGGGCTCTGATTTACTCCTACTACGTTTCAGAACACTCTGCAGGCCACCCTGTTTATACCTCGTGCTTCGACTGCCCACCAAGGTTGACCCATTGGAGGTCCTGTCCTTGTCACTGGATGAGAGACGTTCTGAGAAAATTCTAAACCGAGCAAACAAAGACTCCTTTTCACTTTTCTTAGGATGCACCTCATCATCTTCAGGTTCATTCTTGGCCTCAGCATGTGGGAGGAGCCGATCCTCAAGGGCTCTCGGTGACACAGTTCGCTCACAGCTGGAGCGCCCGCCAACACTGCTGCGTCGCTCTGAGCTGTTCCTCCGGGATGGGGAGATATGAATGTCTGTGGCAATTTTAAATCTTGATGTCCTTTCACTCACATCCACTTCTGTCTCTGTGTCCATTTCTGTCCCATCCCCATAATCACAGGTGCTGGAACGGTACATGGACATCCGTGATGATGCCCTGCTCCCGATGCTGAAGGAGCTTTCCGTTTTCTGCACAACCCTCTTAGAGTTTTCCCGAGACAGGTGAGTGAGGTGACTATTAGTATTGGGTTTCTCCACCTCCAGTTCCTCCTCTTCAATTGCTGGTTCCAGGATGTTTTCTTGCTCTTCTGAAGCCTTTTTTGCAGCTTCATTTAATTTTCTGTAGTGATCCAATGCAAACCTCACTGGCTGGATGATCAGTTCCTAGAAAATATGAATGATGATCAGTTCCTAGAAAATATAATAGTGCATTTTTAGGCTTTAGTATTACACACACACACACACACACACGCACACTAATTATCACTAAGATTAGACCAAAGCTGGAATATGCTGAATCAGTGTGGTCTCCCCACAAGAAGAAACATGTCAAAAAACTAGAAAGGATATAAAGGATGGCACCAAAGGTAGTTCCAGAACTGGAAAAATTAACATATGGACAGGTTAAAGAAAATTAACCTGCCAACATTGGAACAAAGAAGAGAAAAAAGGAGACTTAATACTAATTGATAAAATGTGGAATAGAGTGGAAGAAATTGATAATGAGAAACTACTGCTAAGAGAAGTAGAAAATACCAGATAAACACAAGGCCACAGCAAAGAATTAAGAAAAAGGAAGATGCTTAAATAACATAAAGAAACATAGTTTCCTAGAGAGAAATATAGAAGTTTGGAACAAGCTAAGTGAGGATGCAGTATCGGCAATGAGTGTGCACAACTTTAAGGAAAAACTAAACAAGTATAAATATGGAGACGGGACCACATAAGCATAGCTCAGGCCCTGTAAATTACAACTAGGTGAATACACACGCACGCACACATGCACACACGCACGCGCGCACACACACACACACACACACACACACACACATACACACACACACACACACACACACACACACACACACACACACACACACACACACACACACACACACACAATAAAGTGTGTTAAGTAATAACTACAAAAGCCAGACAAATATGGAAATGTGTTCATAAAATGTGTATCAATAAATGTTTCAGTAAATTTATATACTTTATGGGCAGTTTAATTTCCCACACTACTTGTACAAATAATGAAGATAGGTTTCTCACATCTAACTCTGGGAGGACCTTCCCTAGAGCTTCAAAGAGAGGCAGCAGGACAAAGCCAATGAAGGAGCACTGTGAGGAAGGCTTGGTCACCTTCTCCCGGTCCATGAATGGAGACACTGGCAGACCTTCAAGCTTCTCCAGATCACTTTGATTGAAGAATTCCTTAAAGAAAAAGTTTTGGTGTGAAAATAAACATGCTCACACACACACAAACACACATGTAAAACACATACACACACACAAGAGATGCTCATGGAATTACAAAATGGGACAAGAAATAATAATAAAAAGTAATGAAGAAAAAGATTTGGGAGTAATGATCCAGGACACACTATCACCTGAAAGGCACATTAACAGAATATTCTGCTCTACATACAGCTTGTAAAAAAACATTAAGGTGGCATTTAACTATTTAGATAAAGAAATGATAAAGAAAATTGTAACAAGCATGATACAACCTAAACTGGAATATGCAGCAGTAAAAAAATATATGGAAACTGGAAAGAATACAGATGATAATGACAAAGATGGTATCAGAATTAAAAGACTTAAGCTATGAAGAAAGACTTGAAGAAATGGGATTACCAACACTACAAGAGAGAAGAAGAAGAAGAGAAAGAGGGATAATAATATAAAAATTAGTAAACAATATAGAAAGAATAGACATAAATTACTTAGTACCACAGATGGAGAAGCAAGAGAGAGATGGATGAGGGGTCATGGGAAGGAAATGAAGAAGAGTGGATGTTCGAGGGCCATCAAGAAATACAGATTCCCATATAGAATTATTGAAATCTGGAATGATTTGAAGGAAGAGGTGGTTGTGGCAAACAATATACACATGTTTAAAGAGAAACTGGATAAATATGCTTATGGAGACAGGAGAGACAGGACAAAGTGAGCTTTGGCTCATGCCCTGTACAATACAACTAGCTAAATAGTTTATGGAATAAGGGAGAAAAATATAACATGCAAATTGAAAAGAGATAAAGAAGAAACAAAAACAGTGAAGGACTTGCTGAAGAAACTAAACAATGAAGATGACACTAAGTTTGAGGAAGAAGTGGAAGAAGTTATTAGACTGGGACCTTATCTGGAAGGCAAAACAAGACCTATGAAAATAAGACTAAAATCACAACAAGCACCAGAAGGGATACTAGAAAGAACATCCAAACTAAGAGAAGCAGAAGACTGGAAAGATATGTACATTAGTAAGAACAGAAATGAAGAAAACAGAAAAAAATTGAAAGGAATGTATGAAGAGGCTAAAGTGAAAAAATGAATCAAGAACAGAAAACAAAATTTTTTTGGAGAGTTTTGGGAGACAAAGTGGTAAATAAAGGAAAAGAAATAAATGAAAATAAAATATTAAAAAAAATAGTAAAAATGAAGGACTGAATGTGATGTATACAAACATAGACAGACTGATACACAGAAAACTGTAATTACAGGACTATTTAAAAGGAAAATCTCAAGGTGGTATGTTTAATGGAAACAAAACTAAAAGAAGAAAACTAGAGTCATTAACAATAACTACAAAATATGGAGAAGAGACAGGACTGGTAAAGGAGGGTGATGTGTAATGATAATGACAAGAAAAGAGGTGAAGACAAAATAGTGAAATATGGGGAAGGAAAAGCAGAAATAGTGAGTGTTAACCTGGAGGATAATAATGGAGAAATACTGATGATAATAACAACTTATGTATCGCCCAAAACAAATTCTTGGAGCAAGGAAGAATATGAGAAAATAGCAGAAGATACCATTCAGTGTTTGAGTAAATTAATCAAAAGTAGTAAAAGAGTATTATTGGGTGGTGACTTCAATTGCAAAGAAGTAAATTGGGAAATGTTCGAGGCAAGAGTAAATAAGATTGCATGGGGAAAAGATTTCTGAAGCTGACTATGGAAAACACAATGATGCAATGAGGGATTGAAAATACAAGATATAGGGGAGATGATGAACCAACAAGGCTAGACCTGATATTAACAAAAGGAATCAGCCTAATTAAAGAATTAAGATTCGTGTGCTCCATGGGAAAAAATTACCATGTAATGATAAATACAGAGACTGATAATGATGTCAGTGAAGAGGATGAATCATACAAAGAAAATAGAAGAAAACATGGGAAAGTGAGTATAGATGATCTTAAAAAACTTTATGAAGAAGTGAGCTGGGAAAAGCTGAAAAGAGCAAATGATGTGCAAGATAAGTATGACATTTTTATGAAACTATATGAGACAGGAGTGGATAAATATGTCCCACTAAACAAACCTAAAGAAAAAAGGAAAACAGGTGTGGTTCAGTGCAAGATGTGCAAGTACAAAGGAAAAAAAGAGACAAAGCATGGATAAGAATAAAAAAGAAATCAAAACCAAAAAAATAGAGAAGACTTTAAGATAGTAAGAAATTAATAAGGAAATATGGAGAGAGGAAGAGAAAGGATATGAAAAGGATATAGATAAAAAGTGCAAGGATGAACCAAAACTGTTCTACAAATTCATAAAAGGAAAAATTAAATTAGAAAGGTTGAAGGATAGTAATGAAACATATGACGACCCAATAGACATGAGTGAATTGGTAAAACAAAAGTTTCAACAAGTGTTCACAAAAGAATCAGAATTTAAAGAACCATAAGATGAGAAGAAAAAAAAATGTGGAAAATTACAGTAATCAAAGAAGTTTATAAAATGATGGAAGAATTGGAAGAAAGAAAAGGAACAGGATCAAATGGAGTATCAGGTTTCATTTTAAAAGAGCATAAAACAATTAATTGAACCAGTATATGACATAATAAAGTGCTCAATATCAACTGGAAGAGTGCCTATGGAATGGAAAAAAGCAGTGTCAGTTTATAAAAATGGAAAGAAAGAAGAATCACTAAACTATAGACCAGTATCACTGACCAGCATAATATGTAAAATCTGTGAAAAGTGATAAAGGAGCAGTGGACAAAATTTCTAGAAAAAACATGATATAATAACAGAAAAAAAGAGTATGGCTTTAGACAAAAGTGATCATGCATAGCAAATTTGATGAGCTTCTATTCGAGTGACTGATATAACACAGGAGAGTGATGGATGGGTAGACTGTGTATAGTTAGATATAAAAAAGCTTTTGACAAACAGGCTACTATGGAAGCTAGAAAATATAGGAGGATTAAACGAAAAAAAATAAAAAACTGGATGGAAAGTTACTTAAAAGGAAAAGAAATGAGAACAGTAGCAAAAGATGTAAAATAAAAATGGAGAAAAGTAGATAGTGGAGTACCACAAAGATCAGTGCTGGCACCAATACCTTTCCTGATCTACATAAATGATATGCCTGAAGGAGCAAAGAGTTACATGAGTTTGTTTGCAGATGATGCAAAATTACAAAGATTTATAAGAAACAACAAAGACTAAAATTTTACAAGAGGACTTGAATAAAATCTGAGACTGGAGTAAGAAATGGGAGACGGAATTTAATGTGAAAAAATGTCATGTAATAGAAATAGAGAAAAAAAGTGAAAAGAGACCAAAATGGATATAAAAAATGGGAAATGAAGAAATAATAAAAGTACAAGGAGAGAAAGATCTGGGAGTGATAATACAGAATAGTCAAGTTGGAGAAATACGTAGGAGATATTCAGAGATACATATAAAATAGTGAGAAATACTGAACAGCATTCCACTACATGGATAAAGATATGATGAGAAAGATAAAGAAAATGAACCTGCCAACATTGGAGCAAAGAAGAGAAAGGGAAGACTTAATACTGATTTATTAACTGCAGAATAGAGTGGAAGAAATTGATAATGAGAAACTACTACTAAGAGAAGTAGAAAACACCAGATACACATGAGGCCACAGCAAAAAGATGAGAAAAAGAAAGATGCTTGAATAACATAAAGAAACATAGTTTTCCACAGTGAAATATAGAAGTTTGGAACAAGCTAAGTGAGGATGTAGTATTGACAACAAGTGTGCACAACTTTAGGGAAAAAACTAGATAAGTGAAGATATGGAGACGGTGCCACACAAGCATACCTCATGCCCTATAAATTACAACTAGGTAAATGCAACTAGGTAAATACACACACACACACACACACACACACACACACACACACACACACACACACACACACACACACACACACACACACACACACACACACAGAGCACATACACACACATACAATAAACTACAAAACTGTAAAAAGAATGAGAAAGAGTTTAGTAGTAATAATAGCAGAGAAATTGTCCTCAGAGAAACATATAAAAAATACAGGAGGAACATACAATTTGCAAAGAAAAATGAGTGGTATTTATGTACCTGGATAAGGGATGGTCAAGAAATTGGTCATGACAATGATTCATTCGAGATTAGAATATCCGATGGTGGTGTGGTTGCCAAGTATGAAGAAATAAGAAAATGAGAGAGAATACAAAGATGACTCCAAGCCTGAGAAATCTGACCTATGACAAAAGATGATCAACAATGTGCCTCCAATCATTGGAAGAAAGAAGACAAAGAGAGGACTTAATTATGCTATATGAAGCAATGAAGAGAATGGAGATGCTGGACAGAGAAGATCTAGTGAGACAGAACACCAAAGGCACAAGAGGACATGGGAAGAAAATCAAATGGGATATGTGTAGAACAGATATCAAGAACAGTTTTACATAGAATGGTAAAAGCCTGGAATGGAATGGAAAAAAAAGTGATTGGTGCAAGGACAATTCATGAATTTAAGACCAGATTGGACAACAGTAGTTGACATAAAAGTGGGACAGAACAGACATAACTCCTTTCCTGTATATCACTACTAGGTAAATACAAGGACACACACACACACACACACACACACACACACACACACACACATACACACACATCCAACAATCTGTAATGTGTATAAAAATGCTGCCTTAGTTTTGGCAGAGGATGACTTAATATATGCATGCACTAAGTAAATTCTTCACTGTCCAAATCTGGGACTGCTGACCTGCATGAGACACTCCAGCCAGGGCTCAGCAATGTCCAGCGGGCGTGCCTCATTGCTGATGTCAGCCACCTTGATCAGCACCATGGACAGCTGATGGAGGGAAAGTATTATGAAAGAGCTAGTTTTCTGTCTTACCATCCCTAAGTTTCCAATCAGTTAATCTTTAATTTCTTCTAATTCTGTCTAAGTGATCATCATAAAACACATAAATCACAAAGGCATTCCATATCCCAGTGTTATCTTTGCAAGTGTAGTGTCACATACCACATTAACATGTGCTCGGTTATCAAAAGCAAATTCTGGTATGATGTCCCTAAAGTCTGAGAGGATTTCATTGTGCCGTGCCATGTCTGTGGCCAGGATGCAGCGGATGATGCCTTCCCGCACCTTCTTGTAGTCCTCTGCTGTCAGATTCCTGAGAGGTGGGTGAAGTGTTGTGAACCATTTAAATTCAGCATAATTTTTACACCATCATCTCTGACTAAATAAAATATATTGCATATCTACAAGAAAAATTTAAACAAGTTGTGAACACAGTATGATAGGAAGATCATATGGATCAACATTTTTCCCAAGCATTTCATTTTAAGAATACTGTGTTATATCCAAAATTTTTTTTAACCTGCATAACAGCTGCTTAAAATTGTTTTAATTCCAAATAATATGGTAACATCTACAATATATAGATCTTAAACATTTCTGACCATTCTTGACAACATGAAATCTTAAACCATTCTGATGAAACTCCATTTTAATCATGCAAGTTTTGCTTCATGGAAATAGAGAGTCGTGAAATTCTTACTTAAATATATTGCACTCATTCCGTTCCAGGACACTGAAGGCCACAGAGCAGTGATGATTCTCCAGTGGTGAGATGTCATTGTAGCGCAGGGCAAGTTCAGTCCTGGCGTTGATCTGTGGGAGGTTGAGAGGTAAGGTGTAGGAATCATATCATGAGGAGGACTGTGCTGCACTGCTGTAGCAGTACATCTGATATCAGCACAGCACCAATATCCTGTGTGAAATAAGTATAATAGTCTTTATCTTCTAGTCTTACACAGCAGTAGGGACATGGTAGAAGATAAGGGAATGTCAGACTATAAATGAAGTGACTTAAGAGTTGTAGGCATAAAGAAAAAATATTAGGCACTCCATTCATTCAGTAGAGTAAGCTCCTATAAGAAAGCCATTAGTATTGAAAGGATCTAGCACTTGCACAAAATTGATGTGTACACTTCAATAAATACACACATTCTCACTCTGGTTTGGTGATCAGCTTGCTCTTTTCACAGGTAACTTTATTCCCTCACCTGATAAATATTGTTGAAGCCCGGATGATCAAGGTCATGACAGACGCAAGAGGTAAGTAAAATGAGAGCATCAAGGTCACCCAGTCGTCTCTGAAGGTCACACTTGCAGATCATCCCGTACATCTGGCAGCAAGGGGAGCACCTGGCTTAGTACAGTGGCACCAGCACCAGCATACTAATAATGTATACCTATCACTTTTAGTTTGCAGCAAAGTGATTTTACTAAACTTTTATTACTCTTTAAGAATTTAGACCTTTGAGGTGAAAAATTTGGACATCAGGTGAATTATACATAATTTATCACGTATATCATTATACATCACGGAGGGAAAAATCCATATTTGGGTGAGTGAATGCCTATGAATAGTGTACAGTTTATTACTCTTTATGAATTTAGATTTTTGAGATGGAAAGTTTGTGAAAAACATGAACTATACCATCACAAAGAGGAAAGAATTAATGAACAGGTGAGTGCCTGCCACTGAAGAATATGATGGAGGCTCTAATATCAGTTATGACACTAAACTACTATTTTCCACAGCATGATATGGTGGGAGAGGAGCCCCATCTACAGCAGCCAAACATTCTTATAGAGGTGTTGCAGATATAGCAGTGCCTTACCATCTGCGTCACACAGAAAGCGTGCATGAAGTTGTGGAAGGGCACTTGGTTATAGCAGTGATATACCCTGCACAGGAACCTTCGGAACACTTCAGTCTCAATCCCGAACTTTGACAGGAGTCCAAGATCATTGTACCTGAGGGGGAGAATGTTGGCTGATCTACAGGAGAAATGAAACTGACTGACTGACTAACTGGCCAAATTAATGACTGGGAAACACACACACACACACACACACACACACACACACACACACACACACACACACACACACACACACACACACACACACACACACACACACACACCACACATGCAGCGGCAGCGGAGCTGACAGGATGTGTTTCCTAGTGCTTTGCATATAGAAGGAAAGAAAACACAAATTGCTCACGGTGGAACAAGATACATTATGAAGACACAGGAATACCTAGGTATTAAATAGGGAGGAGAGAAACAATATGTGAGTAGAGTTATCCTATCTCTAGGAAAGTTTGGTTGGTTTGTTTACACTGGACAAAAAAGGTGGAGGGCAGCACCCTAAAAGAATGGGGGTCCTTTGAAGGTTTTATTGGTGAAGAAGAACTAAATTATAGACTGCAGTGTAGAAAAATTTTGTATATGGAAGAAGTGATGGACAAGTTATTAGAGAGAATAAAGACACTGGAGGCACACCAGAAGGAGACAGATGAGGAGTTGGTGACTATTACAGCAAAGTTGATGGAGATCAAAGATAAAAATGAAAAGTCAAAGGTGGAAAATGACTGTTTATAGAAGCAAATAAAGGAAAAAGTAGGAACTGATCAGAGAGGAAATGAGGAAATGAAGGCAAGTGTAAAAGATGTGAAAATGAAGCGAAACAAGTGGTAAAATGAGCATAAATTTGAAGAAGAATCACTAAAGAAAATAATAGAACAACAATAAAATGAGAAACAAAACCTCAGACAGAAAGTGGTAAATGTTATTAAAGAAGAGAAAAAGTTAGTGGAAGACACTGCAGAAAATGTAAACAAGTAATTACATTTGGTTTAAAGGAAGAGAAAATAATAAACAGAATTCAAAGAGAGGAAAAAGAAAAGGACCTGTTGAATAAGTTACTAAAGAAAGTGATGGATGAAGACAGCCAGGTAGTAAAGCAAGTGAGAGTTCCATAGAATTGGGAAATATGAAGAAGAAAAAATGAGACCCATAAGAATAAGGTTTGCAACACAGGTACAAGCAGAAATAATTAACAGGTCTTGGAGATTGTCTGGAGATGAAGAATATAGGAATGTAAGGATAAACAGGGATACAGATGAGACTGAAAGGTTGAAGCAAAAGGGGCTAGTAAATGAGGCTAAACAAAAAAACAGACAATGAACGGAGGAGGAGAAGAAGTTTTTAAAAAAAGTAATAGATATGAGAATAAAGAAATGGTACATCAAACAGTAAGTAAGGTATGTTATACTAATGTAAATTGACTAATGTCAACGAAAATGGAATTAAATGAAATGTTAAACAGAACTGCACCGGATAACTTGTCCCTCACTTCTTCCATATACAAAATTTTTCTACACTGCAGTCTATAATTTAGTTCTCCTTCTTCACCAGTAAAACCTTCAAAGGACCCCCATTCTTTTAGGGTGCTGCCCTCCACCTTTTTTGTCCATGTGGTATGTTTAACAGAAACCAAAATAAAAGAGGAAATTAAGTTGAGATTTGCAAAGGAAGGATAGAGCACATGGAGGAGAGACAGAAAAGGAAAGGGAGGAGGAGGAGTGATGATATTGGTAAAAGATGATATTGTTGTTGAGGAAGCGGAATATGGTGATGAGTGAGTGTTGTGACTAAGATCAAAGGAAGTAAAAAAAAAAAGGAAAGTTATTGCGATATATATACCACCAAAAACTAATGCATGGGAGACCAACAGATATAAAATTATGCAACTAGGAACAAAAAATAGCATAGAGGAAATGATAAGAAAAGTAACAAAGTCCTCTTAGTAGGCAACTTAAACTCTAAAGGAATTAACTGGGAGGAGATGAAAGTGAAAGAAAATGTCAGGTCATGGAGCAAAGAACTTATGCATACCATGATGGTGAATACAATGAGATAGTGGGTGAATGAACCTACAAGATGCAGAGAAGAACCATCACAGTCGGGCTTAGTGTTTATGAAAACCCCAGAAATTAGGCCAAGTATACATTGTCTAAGTCCAATGGGAAGAAGTGATCATGTGACAATAGAAATAGTACTACAGAAGGAAACAGTGTTGCACTGGAAAGAACAATTCAGAAATGGGAGACAGAACTATGCTAAGGCAAACTTTGCAGAGCTTAATAAATTTTATGGAAAAATTAATTGGAAGGAGCTTTTTGAAGGTTAAGTAATACAAGAAAAGTATGAGATATTTTTGAGCAAGTAGGGAGAGGGGTGCAACAGTTTGTTCCAAGTTATAAAGTGAAAAACTGGGAAGCATGAAAGGTATAATGCAAGGGTTATAGAAGCAGAAAAAGAAAAAGGACAGGGCATGAAGGAAAATGGTGAAAAAACTGAACAGAAATACTAGAGAAGAATACAGACAGGCAAGGAATGAATATGGTATATTATGAAGAGAAGAAGAAAGAAATTTTGAAAGTGACATAGTAAGAAAATGCAAAGAAGAGCCCAAACTCTTCTACAGATACATAAATGGAAAAATGAAACATACAGATGACATAAACAAGTTAAGAAGAGAATGAAGAATTTATGAAACTACTGAGATGAGTGAACTAATGAATGAGAGTTTTCACTCTGTTTACAAAGGAAACCAAATTTTGTGGCACTGAAAGTGGCATCACAGAATGAGGGAATACAGGAGATATGAGTAAAGAGACAAGAAATCAAGAAACTGCTGGAAGAGCTGGATGTTAGAAAAGCTATGGGAGCAGATCAAGTAAATGGATGGATATTAAAAGAATGCAGAGAACAAATGAAGGAACCCATAAGGGATATAATCAACAGCTCATTGAAAGAAGGAAAAGTACCAAGGGAATGGAAAAGAACTAACATAATCTCAATATACAAAGGGAGAAATAAAAAGGGAACCATTAAATTACAGACCAGTGCCATTAACAATTATTGTAAGCAAGCTTTGTGAAATAGTAATTGAAGATAGATGGGTGCAGTATTTAAAAGATGAAAAGATAATCACAGAAAAGCAATTTGGATTCAGGAAAGGGAGATCCTGTGTCACAAATCTTTTATATGAGAGTAATAGATGGAGTGCAAGAGATGGACATATGGGTTGATGTGGTATACCTGGATCTCAAAAAAGCATTTGATAAAATTCCTCACAAAAGTTTTATGTGGAAGTTAGAGAATGAAGGTGGATTAAAGGAAGCAACACTGAGATAGATGGATGATTATTTACAAGGGAGAGAAGTGAGAACAGTAATCAGACACTAATTCAAGTTGTCACGAAGTGACAAGTGGGGTACCACAAGGATCTGTGTTGGCACCTATTATGTTTCAAATATATGTAAATGATATGACAGAGGATCTAAATAGTTATATAAACCTTTTTGCTGATGATGCAAAAGTAATGAAAATAATATAGGATGAAAATTACTGCAAGAAGTTACAAGAGGATATTGACAAGATACATGCATGGAGCCAAAGATGGAAACTAGAATTTAATGCCAGAAAATGCCACATGTTGGAAACAGGAAAAGTAAAGAGACCTTCATGAAATTACAAAATGGGAGGAGAAATAATAACAAAAAGTAATGAAGAAAAAGATTTAGGAGTAATGATCCAGGACACACTATCATCTGAAAGGCAAATAAACAGAATATTTGGCTCTACATACAGCTTGTTAACAAAGATTAGGGTGGCATTTAGCTATTTTGATAAAGAAATTAAGAAAATTATAACAAGTATGATGTAACCTAAATTGGAATATGCAACAGTAGTTTGGGCTCCATACAGAAAAAAAAGGTATATGGAAACTGGAAAGAATATAGAAGAAAGTGACAAAGATGGTACCAGAATTGAAAGACTTAAGCTATGAAGAAAGACTTGAAGAGATGGGATACCACTACTACAACAGAGAAGAGAAAGAGGGAACCTGATAACGATGTACAAATTAGTAAACAATATAGAAAGAATGGACAGAAATGACTTGGTACCACAAATGGAGGAGAGAGAGAGATGGATGAAGGGGCATGGGAAGAAAATAAAGAAGAGTGGATGTTTGAGTGATATCAAGAAATACAGTTTCCCATATCGAACTATTGAAATCTGGAATGATTTGAAGGAAGAGGTGGTTGTGGTAAACGGTGTACACATGTTTAAAGAAAACTGGATAACTATGGCTATGGAGATAAGACAACATGAGCTTTGGCTTGTGGCTTGTACAATACAACTAGGTAAATACACACACCGACACACACCAACACACACACACACACACACACACACACACACACACACACACACACACACACACACACACACACACACACACAGGACAAAACATACATGCACTACCATCTACCAACAGAGCTATTAAGCAAAGAGGAACATTATCAATAGCAAACATGTAGGGATTCAGCCCTTAGCACTTGAGGCAGGGGTGGCAGATACGCACATGTGCTGTAGGAGCAAGAGAATTTCCCAGTCCTCCCATGCCCAGTTGTTGAATGAGGGCAGTCTCAGGAGCTCCTGCGTGTCCTTGCCTACCACACCATCACTGAGGGAACAAGAAAGGTGATCTGAAACTTGAATATGAAGAATAGATCTGGTCTACAGAAAAAAATCGTGTACAGATTTCCATATATGGTCCATGCTCTGGAATGTTTCAATATCTTACTGGAACTACTTTTACCATGTTTTAGTGAAGTTATTTAGTTTTTAAAGTCATCTTCATAATTTCATTCAAGGTTCAACAATGATTCTGCAACATATATATGGAAAAATACCCATGAAAATCTAACTAATCATCGCTGTGGCTCTTGGAAATCTTTCAATGACAGAACAGGTCATTTAAGCATACAACCCTAATGTCCATACGGTGAATACACGAGAGATGCTTTCTGAGGATGGGTGGAACTGTATGAACATTAGAACATAAGGACAAAAGAAAATAAGGGAAGCAGCAAGAATCCACCAGGTCTACATGTAGCAGTTGCTGTATGAAACATTATCAATTTCCACCTATCATCCTCATCCATAAATTTGCCTGATCATCCTTTAAAACTCCCTAATGACTCAACACTCACAAACTGATTACTGAGTCCATATCATTTAACTACCACTTTAAGAACCAGTTTCCTCCTATCTATTTTCTAAGTCTTTTCAAGCTTGTACACATTATTTCTTATTCTCTCCTCCTTACTGATCCTGAGAATTTTATTTACATCACCATTGTTATATCCCCTATAACACTTAAAGACCATTGTACCACTTAAAGACCTCTATATCGCTTAAAAACCTGTGTGCTACTTAAAGACCTGTATACCACTTAAGAACCTCTATACCATTATATTAAAGACCTAATAATATTCTCACCATATTTCTCTAAATTTACTGCACACTGTTGCCACCTCGTCCTCGCCTTTCCTTCGGTACTCCACATTCTTCCAGTAAGGGTGAGGACTCCCAAGATTCCCGAGAGGCTCTCCAATCCCCTTCTTGTAGAACCCTGCAGGAGGTAATGGTAGTTGTTTTCACGTGCAATGTTAGAGTAGCCAAAGGAGGGCTGACAGAGAGAAGTTAAGAGAATGATGCCTGCATGAAGGTTATCAACATTATTAAGAAGTGGAAACATGAGACAAAACTACTAAAATAAACCACAGAGAGAGAGAGAGAGAGAGAGAGAGAGAGAGAGAGAGAGAAAGAGAGAGAGGTGGCACCACTAAAATCAGCTAGCGTTACTCACCCAGCCAGGATAGATGCTCAGTAGTTTCCAGCCTCATCCTGAAGGTCTCCACCGCACACCTCAGTTCCTCAACCACGGGAGGCAGGTCTGCTCGGAGGGCGGCCACGCTTCGCTCGACCTCGCACAGCCTGTAGAAGTATGATGCCTCTCTTACTTACATGTATACGTACTCTCATTTATTGCTTCTACTTAGTTACTATTTCCCATTGCTCCCAACTTCTCTCCTTGTTTCTCACATACATGAGTATGTACACCTATGCAAGTATTATACACACACATTCTCTCTCTCTCTAACACTTCATTCATCATAAAAAGAAAGAAAAAATCTTTAGAGCATGGCGCGAACAATTTTGTCCAACTAAGATGTGTAGTGTGTGAAAGGTCTCAGCCTTGCTTATAGATCACTCCGTGAGCTCTAAGTTTTCACAGGGAAGATAAGACACGTGATTCTCAAGGCCGTGAAGAATTGCCATAACTACACGTTCTCACATGCACTCGTAAGAGAGAGAGAGAGAGAGAGAGAGAGAGAGAGAGAGAGAGAGAGAGAGAGAGAGATTAGCTTAACACTCCCATCACGAGATAGGAGTATCAGACTACTAAAGCCTTCTGAATGACTGAACTTCAAATTTGATTTGCGTTGACTGAAACATGAATGCAAAAACAACAGCGATTCAGCGAGCCCTAAGAGACAGGTCGCCAGTGACTAGTGTAATGTTTGTGTTGACACGCCATCACACGCCTGGGCCAGTCAGAATTGTTGGTATGAAGTACTGAAGCTTCTGTTGAAGACGTAACCTATTTATCTATTTTTTTTTTTTTTCCAGTATCGCAACTATAAAGTAACTCAGAATCTGAATGTCTCTTGGCAATTTTTTGATTGCTTTTCGTGCAGGATATGGGATCGAACTAAATATGTTTTCATTGTTTGAAACACCATTGAATTCCAACACTGAGTTGCTTTTGAAGGGAATATATTTAATTCCTCTCCAATTTATTGCTTTGGTGTTCGAAGAGAAAGGAGGCTACCGGTATGTTGAATTGTGCCTTGTTTTATATATTCTTTATATCGCTAGAAGGAACAAATCAAGGTGTGTGATATGAAAAGTTAAAGAAAAACAACAGAGAGGAAGGGAGGGATGATATAGAGGAAGTATTGGGCGGTAGAGGTGAAGGACATTGAATGAGCTGTCGGTAACGGGAGGGCGGCGTGTCATTGATCTTGCCGCAGCTTAGTGGGGACCAGTCAGGGATAAACTATTGGGAGTCCCGCTGAGGCCTGATTATTGGAAGGTGTGGTGGAGAAGGAAGTTTTTAAGAAAAAGGTTACCATGGTAGAGATGAGTGGCTGCATATATTTTTCGTTTCTCCTTATAGTCATATCTGTTTTATTTTTCCCCTAAATTATAGCCTGTTTCTGCATGAATGCTGTCCCATATGTTCAGAGAAAACTCGTATAACTTGTATAACCAACACTACGACTTTCACTACCAAGACTACAGATTACGGCTACCATTACCATCATCATCACTACCCTTACTACTTTCACAACAACAACAACAACAACAACTACTACTACTACTACTACTACTACTACTACTACTACTTCTGCTGCTGCTACTACTACTACTACTACTACTACTACTACTACTACTACTACTACTAGTATTACATGAAACACGCCTCTTATCGTAATATTTCTTTCATCGCTTCTGGACACATGGGTAGCCATTCGGGTGGTAAGGCTCCTGCTCACCACATTTTCCGTGCCGTGTTCCTGAGGTGGCCAGCAGGGCTACATTTCCAGATGGTCGGGGAAGTGATTTGTTTTCATTTTTATCCCACCCAATAATAACTTTCAAATTACAAGTTACGATTGATAAATATCGTCTTTTTTTCTTAGCACCGCTTCAAAATGCTGGTGAAAATATCACTGCACATTAATGATAGTATAGACACGCAAAAATACGAACAAAAAATAGTCATGCTAAAGGAATGAGTTGGGAAGACATGAGACTGAGTGTTACCTAGCAGACAGGAAGCAGCTATCAGTACCAGAATCTGAGTCATGCTGTTTGTTTACTGACAGGAGGTAATAACGGTGACCAAAAATTCTACATGTAGATTTCTAGGCTGACTGACACGAGGGAGAGCACAGCCTTGATTCATCTGCACCACCGAACTGTCACCAGATTTTTTTAAAGCTAAAAGCTGGATATATGGGAGTTGGGAAAAGAATATCCATTCTGATGAGTGGAAATGCATATTAAACGTGGTTTTTCTTTTTGACATCGTAATAAAAATCTGAACCCTTGTTTATCACTGTTCCTTGTATGGGAGTTGGGAAATGAATATCCATTCTGATGAATGTAAATACATATTAAACGTGGTTTCTATTTTTGACATCGTAATAAAAATCTGAACCCTTGTTTATCACTATCTATGCCTTCCCTTCCCTTCCGGGAGTGACGGTGACATGCTGCTAACACCTTGAGCGAAGGCCGTAACAGACATTAACATTCCAACATTACATCGGCCCGCCAGGCCAGGCAGTATTGGACGGTGATTCATTATCAGTGAGACACGTGTGAAACCTTTATCATGACTAGAAAGTATGGGACGAGTACACCGCAAAGTTTACAAACAGTTAGTGAAACAGTAAAGTTTAAGATGTCAGTTCTCCATTTGAAGTGATACGATCACGAAAATGCGGGACAAACAAAAGAAGCGAGATAGACGTTGAAAAAGCGGCACTGACCCGCCTAAAAGCGGGACTCGAACATACCCAGACTCGCATCATGAAACTTGAACACTGGAAGCAGGAAAGGGAAACGACATTTGTTACTAAGAATGATCCGAACTGTTATTAAGCTAAAAAATAATCAAGAAACAAATCGCTAGTTTTCTGTCATCCTCCATACAACAATGGGAGGAGGGGAGGCAAACGACACATCAAGAATTATCCAAACTGTTATCAGGATGAAAGGGGTCAAGAAATGCACTGCTAGTTTTCTGTCTCCGTCCATGTAGCCTACCTTTCCTTGCTCTGCTTCGCTCCTCTCGCATATCACCTCCCTCTCAGAACAAGTTGTAAGAGCTCATTTAATTATCATCCTAGTTTCTGACAGCAATTTTTAAACTTGTGCGTTCAGTATACGCAGTTCCTGTAAGTGTGGGAATAGCTCTATACATACTGACATTGCAACGTATTGATTTTCAGTGTGATATGTGCCAAGTTATTATTATTATTATTATTATTATTATTATTATTATTATTATTATTATTATTATCATTATTATTATTTATTACTACTACTACTACTACTACTACTACTACTTAATTGTAATGAACTGAACTACTACCACTATTACGAACAGAATAATTGCTTACTGCACACAGTCTCTCTCTCTCTCTCTCTCTCTCTCTCTCTCTCTCTCTCTCTCTCTCTCTCTCTCTCTCCTCTCTCTCTCTCTCTCTCTCTCTCTCTCTCTCTCTCTCTCAATTCCAGCGATAGTGGACATGATATTAATATCTTGTTTTCATTTTCGATAAACTTTTCATACAATTTTCAAAACGCGTAAAGGTTACCTATATCAATTACGTCGTCATGGCCACGTCAAAATAAATAGATTGACGCTCAAAATTAATATGAACACATACAATTGAATTTAATAAAAAAAAAAACTTATTTCACGTTTAGCGCCAGAAACCAGGACCCTCCCTAAAAAAGAAAAATCATTAACGTAATGTAAAATATTGCTTTCGAAATTATCGTCTGCCTGTCTGAGTGTCTGACGGAGGTATTGGTTAAACCACCATGCAATCAAGAGTCCTAAATTGCGGTAGAATTAAGAATAAACCACCACGTGTTGACAACAATTTCTTTTTCGCGCGTAGAATAGGATGGCTGAGAGAGAGAGAGAGAGAGAGAGAGAGAGAGAGAGAGAGAGAGAGAGAGAGAGAGAGAGAGAGAGAGAGAGAGAGAGAGAGAGAGAGAGAGGATGTGGATAAAGATATGTACATTTACAGATACATATATAAACTCAAACACACACACACAAACACACACACACACACACACACACACACACACACACACACACACACAGAGAGAGAGAGAGAGAGAGAGAGAGAGAGAGAGAGAGAGAGAGAGAGAGAGAGAGAGAGAGAGAGAGAGAGAGAGAGAGAGAGAGAGAGAGAGAGAGAGAGAGAGAGAGAGAGAGAGACTGCTCATTTAGTTCTAGTTGATCAGGTGCAACACTCAAGCTACTGAGGATAAAAAGTAAAAAAAAAAACAATAATAATAAAAAAAAAATGAAAACTGCATTACCAACTGACTATAACGCCATTACAAGTAGAGGCAAGCCAGGTCAAGATGAACTCACCTCTGCTCCAGGTCCATAAGGTCAATCCCCAGCCGGTTCAGCTTCTCTCCTGCAGAGGGCAAGAAAAATGTGTGTTGTGAGATTGGGTTCAGGCCAAGACAAGAGACTCCACTTTGGATCTTTCTGTCAGTCTCAATGTCCGCCTGTCTGCGAGGACCCGCTCTTTACTTGCAGGAGGGAGCGACTCAAGCCCACTGGCGCCATCTGTTATTGATGCCCCCAGACCAAGGCAAATATATCCTGTGGCCGAAATAGTGCATGGTGTCTTTTCTTATCTATTTTATTCTTTATTTAGTCACTCATCTACCAGGCAGTCTCTCTCTCTCTCTCTCTCTCTCTCTCTCTCTCTCTCTCTCTCTCTCTCTCTCTCTCTCTCTCTCTCTCTCTCTCTCTCTCCTAAAGTATATCATCTGGTCTACAAGCACAGAGAAACAGCAGTCATGCAGGCAGAGGAGTGATTTATGCAAGTATGTATTTTCGAAGCAAAACTTGTTTGAAAGCAGAGGCATAAGAAGTTTTCAGAGACAGATAACAACTCCACGGAGACCGGAATGCACATCAAACGGCAGGCAATAACCATTTCAATCTTGACTGATGCACGCTTGGAAGATCTTGAGGCAGGTTGACTTGTGACGAGTTGTACGTACGTAAGTCGTCAAAGGAAGTTTCAGAGACAGACAGACAGACAGACAGACACGAGTTGCCTTGCTCCCTCCCTCCTGACAACACCTGCTCTGCTCCCCTGCATTGGTTACAACATGGGAGTGAAGGGAAACGTGCGTTTCTGACCAACACTTCAATACAGCATTATGATCTGACTCCCTGCACACGACTGTAACTTGGTGGTGGTGGTGGTGGTGGTGATGGTGGTGGTGGTGATAATTGATAGGTGGTGATGGTGCTGGAAGTCAGGGAGGTGGATGATAAGTGTTGTTGTTCGTGGTGGTGGTAGTGATGTCGATAATACTTGATGGGCGTTAGTAATGAAGGAGATAAATATGGTGGCTGTTAATGGACAGAGGGTGGTGTTGATGATTGCAGTGGTGGTGGTGATGGTGGTAACAGCTGCAGCATTAGAACCTGCAGGCATCCTGAAAAAAAAAAGCCACAGAGATTATAAGTCTGTTTCAGGTGAATGTTTTTCCCATTAATGATGCAAAATACTTATCAGACTATCACTAGAATCAACTAAAAAAAATTCCCCGATAACATCCTCTACAGCCAGTTAGGAGCAGTCGAGACAAGACATAGAGACGTTTGAAAATGTAGCAGTTCCCTTTCCCTTCAGCGAGGCGAGTTTAAGACCCACAGCAAGGAACTCCACTTTTGCTCAACACTACAATATGAATAGAGGCTGAAAAGAAAACAAAAAAAGAAGAAAAAGAAACTAGCGAAAACTTCACCTCACACACCACTGCATAATGGACAGGATCCTCACACATGCATTTCCCTGATGGAGAAGTTGGCGAGCATATCAAAGGGTACACTTTACTCTATACCAAGCTCTGTTCTTATTACCTTTTATCCCCAGGCCAATACAGAGGGTCAAATAGAAGATCCAGGCTATCTCAGTTTACTTTTCTGGGCTGTTTCCGGGAGCCCCCTTTTATTGACAATGTGTGGTGCAATGGTACGGTGGTTGGATTACGTTTAGATAGCTGTGACAGTGTGGTGGTGGTGTGGTCGCGTGATAGTGGGGCGTCTGTCTCTTTTAGTAGCCATACAATATAGGAGGGTGGTGTGAGTGTAGAGGTGTGAGTGTGGTGTGGCGAGGAGGATGGTGTGGGTGTGGGTGTGGTGGTGGCGTGGTAGTGTAGTGATGTGGCGTCACCTGGGGCCCCTTTATTAAGCTTGCTACAGAGTATGGTGTGGGTGTGGTGGTGGTGTGACGTCTGCTGGATCCCTCTTATCAGCCACAGAGTAGAGGAGGGTGGTGTAGGTGTGGTGGTATGGCGGTGGTGTGATGTCTGCTGGAGCCCTTTTATTAAGCTTGCTATATAGGAGGGCGGAGAGCATGTGGGTGTGGTGGTGTGGTGGTGTAGCGGAGGTGTAGCGTCTGCTGTGGTCCAGACTCAGGTCACACAACAGGAACTTATTTCACCACACATGTGGTTCCTAAACTTTTTAACAAGACGCCTGCTTTTGTTTTTCGCAAAATTCTCCGCCTACTTTTACACTAAGTAAATTTCATTATTATCTATTAATGTTATAGTGAGCACTCCAAATCAATCGATGCCTGCACAGACTCTAAACTATTATTTATAGGAATATAAGCCCATATTTTTAAACATTTTGGCTTTTCATGTACAGTTTTCTGAGACCACAGAAATTATTAGTCGGATTCTCATGGAAGTTTTTCCCTTGGATTAGGCGGGAATTCTTGTTAACATATCGCTAGAATCATGAAAACATCCTGGGAATCTCCACTCATTCCCACTGAAGCACATTATGCATTCACACAAGTCGTGAAGATAAGACGCCGAAACGTATTGGTGATACAGTTATAACACCTTAACTTTATCTCATTATGGTACACAAACAAGATCTGAAGGAACAGTACCTACGACACATCTTTGCTGCATCCCAATGTTCATTACGAGAGTTAAGCTTGCGTCTCTCCCTCGCGTGCTATTTACCAGTGTGACCCTTAGCTTCTTAACGCGTTCCTGCAGATTTGAGGAGGCACTGAGCTCTAAACTTAAACCATAACCTGAGT
Source organism: Scylla paramamosain (assembly GCF_035594125.1). Lineage (NCBI taxonomy): Eukaryota > Metazoa > Arthropoda > Malacostraca > Decapoda > Portunidae > Scylla > Scylla paramamosain. The sequence continues at coordinate 26,693,527 of NC_087160.1, forward strand.
AATCATGTCTTAAAATGTTCCCTGTCCTCCCTTTTCTTCTCACTGTCCGGGATTGCAAATTCATCTACTTAGCTTCGACTCAGTGCAGGTGGCTCCGGGAGAAACAAGGGCGCTGCGAGACTGAGAGGAAGTCACGTTTGCAGGAATGACGTAAGGACTAAAGGCAAATTGAGGAGGTGATAAAACAAAACTCTAGTCACGTGTTTCTTCGCTCGCCCCCCTGCCTTGTCCAGTCAATTCGGGTAGCAAAAACATGTTAACTGCTTCTTGTCACTTCACTCTGCACTCACTGTAGGTCACTGAAGATAATGAACTGGAGTTCAGGGGAAGAAAAAAGTAGTGAAAAATATGCGTTTTTCCTCGTTCCTTTACAGCACACGTTGTAAACTCTTGACGATACTTAAAATTGAAATTCCGGAAATTTTATGCACGCATTTCTTAGCATGCAATAAATTTTGTTGTGAAATGTCAAATTACCATAAAATTACTCTCTCTCTCTCTCTCTCTCTCTCTCTCTCTCTCTCTCTCTCTCTCTCTCTCTCTCTCTCTCTCTCTAGGTAATAATTTCCTGATGGAACATAATAATTCACTGGGATATGGAATAATTTTACAGAAGATAATGGCAGACGTGACGCATGACGATTTTTTCCTCCTTTCTTTACTTCCCCTCCAGATATTTATTTCCTGACGCCGCTATATGAATTATCAGCGACGCATAACCTTCATGGAAATTCACTACTGTGTAATATACCCAGAGGAACTGAACATCCGTATCAGCTTCATGGAGGCAAGATAAAGGAGTGGACGAGAGGGCGCACCTGTTTCCATGGGAAGGACACGAGCAGCATGAATGGCAAGCGTCTCATCAATGGTGTTTACTGGAATACGATGACAGCAGACCAGAGCAGACCAGACCCCGTCACCTGGCTGCTGTCTCTTGTGTTGTCTGCTTCCATTGTTCAGAGAGAGAGATAGATAGATAGATAGAGAGAGAGAGAGAGAGAGAGAGAGAGAGAGAGAGAGAGAGAGAGAGAGAGAGAGAGAGAGAGAGAGAGAGAGAGAGAGAGAGAGAGAGAGAGAGAGAGAGAGAGAGATACTACATACATGCATACAAACAGGGAAATAGAAAGCCATGTAAACTGAAACAAAACAGGATATCTCACCCATTCAACTGTAATACTACTACTACTACTACTACTACTACTAATAATAATAATAATAATAAGAGGAAAATAATGGAACACGAGACAATTACAACAGCAGCAGCAGCACGAGGGAAGAGCAACGAACGATCTGTACGCCTAAGTAAAGTAAACCCAAGTCAAGCCAATCTCAGTAAGCAAGTGACTCGGATGACTTTCACATTTCCTCTTTTAACCGCCGCCACTGATGCCACCACCACCGCCGCTCACATAAGCAACTCTAATTAACCTGCCGGCAATAAAGTTGTGGTCTCGGGAGGCAGGTGTTGGTTGTGGCTGGGAAAAATGTGCAAATGAAAGTAAAATGTTAAAAGTTATCACAGTTTTGGGACCTGCGGCAGTGACGACCTTTAACGGCAAGTAGAGGCGAGGCTTCCCGACCGAGCTGAGCTGAGGGGGGGGGGAGAGGCAGAGTGGGAGGGAGGGAGTATAGAGGGAAGGGCAGGGATAGACTGGTGGTTTACGGGTGCAAAGGGTGAAGGAGGAACGATAGAGAGAAGGGCAGGGGCAGGGTGGTGGTTTACGGGGGCAACGAGTGAAGGTGGGAGGATACGGGAAGGGCAGGGGCAGGGTGCTGGTTTAAGGGAGCAAATGGGAAGGAAGGGAGGGAGGATAGAGGGAAAGAGCAGGGGCAGAGTGCTAGTTTGTGGTGGTGGTTAGGGTGCCCAGAGTACAAGAAGGAAAGGAGAGATTACAGCAGCCATATAGAGAAAAGGATAGTATACGAGAATAAATATATTGAGAAAACAAAGAGCGCAGTTCATAAATTTGGGACAACAGGAGAAAATAAAAGGAAAATAAAGAGGAAAACCCAGACTGAGAAAGGACACGTCATGGAGCGCCGTTTCAAAGCTAACATTCCTGACTCAACACAAAACAAGTACAGACTGAAGGATAAATGGTAAGAGGAGTGAGAAATTTGTAAGAGGTAGGAGAGAATGGTGATGATGGTAATTTTTGGTGGTAGAGAGGACAAGAGGAGTAGAGGTTGAGGATTAAGGGGTAAACGGTGACAGGAGTGAGAAAAGAGCAAGGAAACAGTACAAGTTGGTGGTGATGGTATACGTAAGTAAGGAACGGGTGACGGAGGAGGATGGGATGAAGGAATGGGAGAAGAAAGGGGAAAGAGGGAGTGAGGGAAAGGGAATAAGAAGGAGAAGAATATGGAAAGGTACTAGCGGATGGTGATGGTACAGATAAGGTAGAGGGAGGGAAGGAGGAAGGGATTAGGAAATGGGAAGAAGAAAGGGGAAGGAGGGAGTCAGGAAAGGGAAAAATAAAGAAATGAAAATGGAAACAAATGAGTTGAGATGACAGTAAAGAATGACGTATAGAGGGAAGCAAGGAGCAAAGAAGGGAAGCTAAATGAGGGAGTTAGAGAAAGGAAGGAGAAGGAAAAAAGAAATGGGTAGTGATGATAGCTAAAGATGAGACATATGTGGACGGAGGAAGTAAAGAAAAGGAGAGTGAGGGGCTGAAGGAAGGGAAGAGAAGGGGAAGGAGAAGAGCAGGGGTAGGTGATGATGACGAAGAGGAGGAACAGTACGATGAAGGGTAAAGGGGTGAGCGGTGAGGGGAATGAGTGATGGGTGAGGGACTGAGGGAATGAGGGGAGCTGTGGTCTGGCTCATTCCTCCTCCCCCTCATTCCCCTCTATTCATCCCCGTGCCTGTTTGACATTTGCCGGTTTTTGCTTTACTGTTATTTTTTTTACCTTGACATAATCTGATTAGTATTTCCCACATTACATTGGCTGTTTTCCTTTTATTTTTAAATCACTTACCCGTGTCTCGTGTCTAGGTAATCTACGCCAGATCTAATTTGTCAATTTTTTTCTCTGGTACTCTCTCTCTCTCTCTCTCTCTCTCTCTCTCTCTCTCTCTCTCTCTCTCTCTCTCTCTCTCTCTCTCTGTCTCTCTCTAGCGTGTTCCATTATTCACCTGCCTCGACCATTATATATTGAACCTATGATACAAATGCACGAAAAAAAGAGAAATTGAGAAAAAATAAAACTTTCACTTGAACGATATTATCACCAAATGCCACTTGCAGTTAGTTACTTGCAATACATAAACAAGCGAAAACTACTTGTATGTCCTTGTGCAACGTATATATATATATATATATATATATATATATATATATATATATATATATATATATATATATATATATATATATATATACTCGTATATATATATATATATATATATATATATATATATATATATATATATATATATATATATATATATATATATATATATATATATATATATATATATATATATATATATATATATATATATATATATATATATATATATATATATATATATATATATATTACCTTATACATAACTTAAATTTCCCAACATATATCTCTCCCTCAAAATAAACTAGAATTCCCTTGAGGAAAAAAAAAAAAAATACGCTTAAACGAAATTCGAGGAAGGGTTACGATGCATTTATTTCTTATCATATCCTCAGCAACAAGCGTCAGTCAGTAGCTAAGTCCCAAGGAATGGCTACAGTCACGGATAGTAGCCAAGTAAATATGTAACTTGCAGCGCTAATTTCCACTGTGTTTAGCGTCTTTCCTCAATTTTTAGTGCTCTAATCTGCATGGAATCTATCACGCGTCATATCATTTATCTCTCCTACTGACATCCTGCAAGCCTCTCACTTTTCTCTAATCCTGTCAACTCACCCTGTCACCCTTCTCTAACCCTATAAGTTATTTCTCTCTCCTATCTTAACTTTGCTAGCTCTCACAGTGTCACCTCTCATTCTTCTCTAACCCTTTAAACTATCTATCTCTCCTACCTTAACCTTGCAAGGTCACGCCCTGGCAATTCTCATCCTTCCCTAACCCTTTAAGTTACTTTTCTCTCCTACCTTAACCCTGCCAGCCTCTCATAATAATTGCCAGCCTCTCATGAAAACTACCAGCCTCTCATAAGAACTGCCAGCCTTTCATAAGAACTGCCAGCCTCATAAGAACTAGCCTCTCATAAAAACTCTGTAACTATACCATCAGCAGAGGACTTGGGAACGAGAGGAAACACATAGCACAGTGGAAAGGAGAGCAAAAGGCTACCTGATTTTTAACCACGAGTGTATTGTAGCTCCTCCCACTCCACTCGGCGACACGTGGACTCTTGGTCAGGACAGTTGCCCGACTTGACTCGTAAAGTTTGTGTGCACTGGCCCAGCCTCTCCCCTTGCTGGTGCTGTGCACGGCAACCAGCGATAAGGATGCGAGATGCTGACCCCAAGAAAGTAGATCACGGTTCATATTCTTAATCCTTTCCCTGGTGATTATTATTATTTTTTTTTTGTAGCTTACAACTTTTAAACACTTTTTTTGTACGATAGTTTCTTAAGTAGTTTTGCTGTTTAGAAAATACTATTAATATTATGTGTTTATTTTCTATTATTTATTTATTTATTTATACTTTTCTTTCTTTCCTGTGTGTGTGTGTGTGTGTGTGTGTGTGTGTGTGTGTGTGTGTGTGTGTGTGTGTGTGTGTGTGTGTGTGTGTGTGTGTGTGTGTGTGTGTGTGTGTGTGTGTGTGTGTGTGTGTGTGTGTGTGTGTGTGTGTGTATCCTGGCAAATTAGAATCCTCACAGTGCTCTGAATGTCACCAAAGGACAGCTATAGATAGCAGTTAAAGGATTACACGTTTCGCCGCCTCACATCGACTACTTCCAACAAACTCTGCTGGACATTATCGAAGGATATTTTCACGATTCCAGAGATAGTTTAACGAAGATTATGCTTTATGACCGAAGCAAAAACATCAACGAGAACCCAATTAATGATTTCTGCGCTTTTCGAGAATAGTGTTTATGCGGCCAAAGCGTTTATGGACCGAGTTCTTGTGAGAATACAATTAACTTTTTCACCACTAAAGAAAATTTTCCCCTTCGTTACTAATAGATTATTAGACTTTTTTGTGGTAACCTCTCATAAGTATTTCTGTAGTGTAAAAAGACAAAATTAACCTTATGTTTTCTCTTTTTTCTCTCATATGTCTACGCACACCATTTTTACAGTGCTAGGGAGGTTACCGAAGGGTGACCATAGTAATGAAAGGGCTAATCTAGTCATGAATGTGACTCAGTGCTCTTACCTGTAAAAGTAAAAGAACATAAGAAGATACAGGAAGCTGCAATAAGCCGTCAGGCCCACACGTGGCAGTCCCTGTACGAAACATACCTACCTAGTACTTCCACTTGTCATCTTCATCCATTTGTGAACCTAAGCTGAGTAAGGACGGATTAGCCAGTAACATTTGTGAACCTAAGCTGAGTAAGGACGGATTAGCCAGTAACATTTGTGAAGCTAAGCTGAGTAAGGACGGATTAGCCAGTAACATTTGTGAACCTAAGCTGAGTAAGGACGGATTAGCCAGTAACATTTGTGAACCTAAGCTGAGTAAGGACGGATTAGCCAGTAACGTTAACTATCTCAGAATCTGCTATATAGATTGGTGAAGTAAAGATATCAAACACAGCACTAGTAAGAAAGCAAGAATCATGATAAGAGATTACAAACAGTCTGCTTCAGCGGCGGCGCAACGAGGAGTGGAGGTTGAGGAAGGGAAAGGAAGCGTGCAGTCAGTAACTTCAACAAAACATTTAACTTGGTGGATGTTGACTTGGGAAGAGTTGAGATTGTGTTATAAGAGGCAAGACGGTGGTGTGGAAGGCTGCCTGTACCAAGTTATATGGAGGAATAGTGGTCGAAGGAGCTGAGAGTATCCAGGTTTCCTTCTCAGTCAATCGTGGGGAAAAGAAATAAATGAAACGCCGTGCAGCAACTCTTCCAGATTATGCAGTTAGTCTTAAGAATATGATTTGTTTAACAGTGAGACATGCAGGATGAATTAGTTAGGATAGGAGAGGAAGCAACGCTGCGTTCGTGGGAAATCATTAGCGATGATCTGAACCGTTGGGTAATAGCATACGAGTAAATCACAGCTGCGTGAGATACACTACTGAATAATTTAGGAGAGACCATTTGCGTACGTACAACGGTAGTAACAAATCAGCAGGAGTGGAGAATCTGAATGAAGGTGCAGAAAACTGGAAAAATTCGACAAGATGCAGAAAACTGAAAAAAAAAAAATCGATAAAGTGCTGAAAACTGGAAAAAGAATCGATAAGGTGCAGAAAACTCGAAAAAAAATTCGACAGCAACAGTTTCCTTTCCCCAGAAGCACTGAGGCAGCCGAGTTTTGGTAACATAGTAAAACGCTGACGAGCAGATCACTCTTGGCAATCCAAAGCTGTCTGGCTCGGCAGAGTATTAGGACTCGGTATTAGCACTGAGGAATAATTTTAAAGGAATATAGCAAAGGAGAAGCAGTGACGAGGGAAATCAGAACTGTAAAGCATCGAAGTCATAATGGCACAAGCACCGCCACTGCATCGGCCTGTGCGGGAATAACAGTGAAGTACAGTTATGACTCGAGGAGCACGATAGAGAGAACACTTTAAGGAGTACGATGGAGAGAACACTTTAACAATAAACGGAAAAAACAAAAATTAGGTAAAGAAATAGGTTCCAACGTTACAGACACAGACGGACAGAGACAGAGAGACAGACACGCATCCACCCACCCACAGAAGTAGTTACGACTCGAGGAACGCAACGGAGTGCATGCTTGAGCAGAATAAACGGGAAAAAAAGAACTTACATACCAAAAAATATATCGATGTTACAGAGAGAGAGAGATAGACAGACGCGTACCCACTCACTCACCCATCCAATTCCGACGTTATAGATAAAGATAGACAGACGCACTTCCTCCTTTTCTTCATCTCCTCCTCATCTTCACGCCCTCGCTGACTTTCACTCGGCACTGAAAAGCTCATACCGGTAGAGGGAAAATCTTTCTCTATATTCTTGACAACAGGACGTGGGATCTGAGCTACAGCTTTATTGCACAACTCACTGATAGTCCCCTACCCTCCAGCACTGGGGTCTGTTATTCACCCATGTTGATATCTCGCCTTGACCACCCATCACCAAGCAACTGTGGTGGAGTCCTCATCGGGTGCCTCTCTTTTTTAGCCTGCCACTGAGACGGATGAGGGCTACCAGGTGATCATAGCTCGTTCATTCCACTCCTTCTTCCACTTGCTATTCTCTCTCTCTCTCTCTCTCTCTCTCTCTCTCTCTCTCTCTCTCTCTCTCTCTCTCTCTCTCTCTCTCTCTCCAGGTCTTTTATAGTTTTCGTTTGGTTCCGGGTAACACTGCAAGATTACACTTTAATTTCTAAGTTGATATTTGTCGTAGAGAAAGTGTTAAAACATTCTCTCTCTCTCTCTCTCTCTCTCTCTCTCTCTCTCTCTCTCTCTCTCTCTCTCTCTCTCTCTCTCTCTCTCTGTGTGTGTGTGTGTGTGTGTATGTGTGTGTGTGTGTGTGTGTACTAAGGAGGTCAAGTAAGGGAAAAAAGCTGAAAAAAAGAGAAAAACAGGTCACTCATGTTTTTATTCTCCCCCTCCCCTAAACTTTAAAAAAATATATAAAAGAGAAAGAATTGAGTGGAAGATCCGAGAGGAAAGCCAATTACCATTACTATCACCTCCATTCACTCTTTTCTCACTGATAACACGTACGTGATTTTACGAAGTTTGGAAATCTCCTCTAAACTGAATGAAAACTTTACACTAAAAAATTGACCTATGCTGATAACTATTATTTCTATCATTCACACCTGTCATCTTGCAATTAGTACATATGAACCACAAGAAAGTTCTCCCTCATGCATTTTTTTTTTTCAGCATCGGGTGTGACAAACCTGCAACTAAGACAAGGAGTTCCCTATGGTATTTGTGTTCAGTGTCTCGGAATGAGTTAGTTTGTGTGTGTACGCGTGGGTGTTTATGACGCACGGGACCAGGTTTGTGTATTCGTGAAGCAGGGCATATACATCAATTTCTATTCTCGTTAGCCGAGTAGTAGTAGTAGTAGTAGTAGTAGTAGTAGTAGTAGTAGTAGTAGTAGTAGTAGTAGTAGTAGTAGTAGTAGCTGTAGTAGTAGTAGTAGTAGTAGTAGTAGTAGTAGTAGTAGTAGTAGTAGTAGTAGTAGTAGTAGTAGTAGTAGTAGTAGTAGAAGAAGAAGAAGAAGAAGAAGAAGAAGAAGAAGAAGAAGAAGAAGAAGAAGAAGAAGAAGAAGAAGTATTATTATTATTATTATTATTATTATTATTATTATTATTATTATTATTATTAGTAGTAGTAGTAGTAGTAGTAGTAGTAGTAGTAGTAGTACTAGTAGTAATTGTTGTTGTTGTTGTTGTTGTTGTTGTTGTTGTGAAAGGAGGTTTGCATGAATCTTTAACACTATCCTTCTTACACACACACACACACACACACACACACACACACACACACACACACACACACACACACACACACACACACACACACACACACACACGGATCACACATGGACTTACATAAAATACCACCACCAAGTGATTCCTCTTCGAATACGAAACAATAAGCACGGAAAGCATAAACAAATCTTCCATGCTCTGCTACACAAGGATCACTGGCGCAGCTGCTCGGGGCGCATCAGCAGCTTCCGTCTCTGAAGGCAGCTGCATATGGAAACGTGGGGGCGAGACGGTGCGTTTGTGGAGGGGGGAAGAGAGTGTGAAGAGGGCAGGAAAGGGGAAGGGAACAGGAGCGGCACGGGAGCAACTGGTGTCCCCGGTGTTCAGCCCGCATTTAGAAACACTTTGCTCTCTCATCACGACTATTTTCCAAGGTCAAATATATGATTAGCCGAGTTCTCCAAGAGTGTTTCTATAGTAAATAACGTAGAAATATTATTAATTTGTAACTAGAACAGTAAGAACACCCTTAGGGACAAGTGAAACTTAAACTAGAGCCTTTTGAATGTATTGGAGGTGCAACACAGAAGTATTTCAGAATATGGACCTACAGTGCAGATTCTCAGCCATGGCTTGTTTTTGCACCCACCTTCACGGCATCTCTGAATCCCAGGCACTCTTAGAGAACACCTCATTCAAGTGGGTCGTAGGGTATCGTGCTGAGTGATGGATGAGGCGTGCACATCGATCTCTCTCTCATGTGCGGCGGGGTGAACGCGTCATCTCAGCTGTGGACCGTCACCACACTGCATGGGGCGATCGATGCACCGAAACAATGCTTCTCCCTCGACCTTTGCTGCGGGTGGGTAGTGACTGACTGAGTGGATCCTGGGTACTGAGTGTGAGTGTGCGGAGGTGAAACGTACGTAGGTGGTGGATAGTTTACGGTCGGAAAGGGTAAGGGAATATGAGGGGCGGTTGTGGCGGAGAAAAGGGAGTGTGGGAGGGGACGGCTCACCACAGGATCCCTCACTAGGACTCCAATCCTTGCAATGCCTCGTGATCTGGAGCTGAGGACAGGCTGGTGACATATCTATATTTACACCAGGTACGGGGGCAGGGAGGGCGGACCGAAGAGGTTTGAGTAAAGGAAGGACGGAAGGAAGGGAGGAAGAAGGATGGGTGGATTGAAGGAAAACAGGAAGGGAGGACGGCGGGAGGGATAAAAGGAGGGATAGAAGGAAGGAAAAAAAGGGAGGAAGGAAGGAAAGAAGGAAGATAGGGAGGAAAAGAAAGAAGAAAGGAAGGAAAACAATAAGGAAAAAAAGAAAGATAAGAAGGAAAAGAAAGAAAGGAGGAAGGAAGACAAGAAGGAAAAGGAAGAAAGAAAGAAGGAAAATGAGAAGGAAAAGAAGGAAGGAAGGAAGGAAGGAAGGAAGGACGAGTCTTTTTCTGCATTCTCTAGCTTAGTCTGTCGCCTGCCTGCCTTCCACCCACCAATCCTCCTCCTCTCACTAGTGCTTCAGACAAACGCCTTACCAGCGGCTCGGGTCTAGGAGGTCTCACTTGGATCCGTTTAAACCCACCAAGACCACCACTACCACCGCCACTGCCACTACCCAGAAGACAGCCTCACACACACGTGGCGGTGACCAAGTCGAAATCTTAAATACACGAGTGAAATTCTTCCCTAGAGAACAACATTTAGGTGACGCTGTGGTGTGCTTTGCCAAGGTGGACTCGTGTGCATGATGTCCAACCATGCACTCATTAACACAATCTTACACCTCACTCAATAATTTACATGAGGATTTGGTAATTTTGCCTGTCATTTCTCTCATTTCTTTCAGTTGCTATTTTCCTGCAGTGTGTCATGTATTGTAACTCTTTCAAGGCTTCTTGAACTTGACAAAATGGTCTGATGTGAGATTCGAGTAAAGTAATTTTCAAAGACGGAATAATCGAGTAGTTTACATAGACATTTAAGTATCCCTAGTTTCATTTTGGCCTGTGAAATGAATTAATATTCCTTGTAACGGAGTAACAAACGCCCTGGTGCCAACAGCAGTTAGAGGATTTAAAGGCTGTTTTAAGAGAAGACTGCGTCACTTACTTCACACGCTTTACTTCACTTCACCGCAGCAGTTATTCATTTACCTCAAGAGCACATAACACCAAAGGAAAAAGAGGATTCAGATTCACTGCAACCAACATTTCGCTGCCGAATTCCACCATTGCTGAGTCTAATCCACGACCACGGGCGGCGGGCGAGGCTTGGGACACACACACCTGGCGTCATGCGGGTCCCGGCGTGTTTGTTGCTGTAAGGGGGGGGCAAGGGGGGAACAGCGGGAGACACGTGAGGAAGAGGGCAGGTGATGAGGGGTCGACGAGGAGGGCAAGGTAGGTAAGATGAGGGGGAGAGGAGGGCAGGTGAAGAGGGGGAGACGAGGAAGGCAAGGCGACAGGGAGAGGGGAGGGACCATGGGGGAAAGACAAGGTGAAGTGGGAAGGGTTGACCTACTCTGGCCTGCTTTTCACCCCCCCTCCCCCTCTCCCCCATCTCATCAGGTCTGTCACTCATCTAGTGCAAAGAACACCTTCCAGCACCTTGGTTTGCTCGTCGCTGAGTTTTAAAGTTTTTTTCTTCACTCCTTCCATGGAAAGTACTTTTGTTTATTTCATTTTTTTTTTTATGTATTTATTTATCTTTATAGCCTTCGTTGTCATTTACTTCTTGCCACTCACTAAGTCTACTTTTCTTGTATTTCCATAATGTATGAACTGGTGTTATATGAGAGTATTTCGTAAGAGTTGTCTTGCTTTTGCCTCTATATCTTCCCTCTTGTTTCTTTTCGTACTCAGTGACTTAATTTGTAAATATCCTCCCTCCCTCAGATCTCTCATTCCTGCACGCACTCATACAGTCACAGACAAGAGCAGTGTAACACAATGCACTCTCTTCCTCTGTCCTCAACGTTTTTCCTTTGTCTTAAGTCCCATGACCTGCTTAAATTCTGTAAACTGTCAATATTATTATGAGCACATTGTCAGTGGATCAGAGGACTTGTAATCGACAGAAAACACAGAATACACAAGAAGGGAGCGTGTGCTGTTCACCTTCTGATCACGAGTGTATGGTAACTCCGCTGAGCATCAAGGTAGGTGTTAAATTACAGCTACTGATGCTACTCTTACTGTTGTTGTTGTTTCTGCTAATAATAACACGAGAACATAAGGAAATAAAGGAAACTGCAAGAAGTCATGGAGCCTACATACGGGAGTATCTGCATAAAACATACTCGTACTGCTTATTTTCTTCCAGTCATCCCCATTCATAAATAAATCTTCATTTAAAGCTATTGACTCAACACTAAACTTGATTACTGAATCTGTTCCACTCATCTACCACTCATCTGCCAACACAACAAACATAAAAAATAAATAACAACTATTAACCATTACTACTGCTACTATTACGAGCCAATTTACGAGTATTTCCTCCCGCAGTTCAATTACTCAGTTTCCATGGGGCTTTAGAAGGAAGTATGACGTCTACGAATACATGACAGATTAAGTCCTATGGAAACAAAGAACCTTTTCTCTCCCTGCAAGGCAACAAAAACATTCAGGTATTTATCGCCATTCTATGCTGAACACATTACAGTATCGTGGGATAAACAGCGAGGGATCTGCCGTGCGACCAACACAATGGATCCAAAAATAAACGCGTTCCTTCATTATCCACTAATGACAGACTGGGGAATTAACACCGCTGACGTCACTGATACAAGCCTGAGACTTCCACAAATATTTATCACATCCGCATCCCTGTGTAAGGGGAACTTAGCTACTGATGTGTGGTATTAGCTCTCCAAATTTTTTTGGTCTATAACACCGGTAAGTAATTTTTCTGCAATTCTTCTGGGGTTTGAGAAGGTTGGTCTCTTCTGCTTTTCACCGTCATACGTTATCTGTTGTCCAGCTGATGCCATATCCGCTTTTTCTTGAGATTGTTATATGTACTGTATATGTGAACGATCGATGGCCAGCCTCCGCCTATGGTGACGAGGGCAGGGACTCACACAGCCCCCTCGAATTTTTCTATACAGGCAGGCTCGAAGATGGCGTTGATAGAAAGCATGTGGATATCATGTGGATATTCTTCGGCTACCCTCCGGCAGAACTCGAACTCGTCATCGACCTCACTACAACCCAGTACTGACCACTAAGCCACCGCGTCCCCTACACCACAACAGCAGTACTCAGTAAATCATATGACGATCACGATTGCATTAGTTTTCTGAGCAACACTGGTCAGCAACGTTTTTTTTTTCACTCTAATCAGGAGTATTTGCCAATGGCCATGCAGATATTTCCTTGTAATTGGGTTCTCATGTGTGCTTACTTTCCATTGGGGGTGTGGAAATCATAAGTTATCACTAGCAACATGAAAATCCCAATACTTCCACCACAGCCTGTTAAGAATAGTCAAGTTTAGTCGCCGACACGTACGCTAATAAAATCCATAATAAGTATTGACTCACTTGCCATTTATTTTGATGCAGAATTTTAAAAACTAGATACACATTCGTGACGGAAGTGCAGCATTCATCCTCTCTCTCTCTCTCTCTCTCTCTCTCTCTCTCTCTCTCTCTCTCTCTCTCTCTCTCTCTCTCTCTCTCTCTCTCTCTCTCTCTCTCTATCGCACTATCTACTCATCTAACGCACTGGAATACACAGAAAGACTCGTGGCATTTTCAGGAACATCGTTAGAGTATGCAAAATGCTCGGCTGCTCGGCAAGACTGCACGCTTCTACATGTTGCCGGCGCTGCCAGAAATAGCTCCAGGAATGGCGCCACTGGGAAAAAAGCACCTCATTGCATTCATTATTTTTGAGTCTGGTGAGCGCAAGTGCAGTGTGATGTCGTCCCCGAGAGAGAGAGAGAGAGAGAGAGAGAGAGAGAGAGAGAGAGAGAGAGAGAGAGAGAGAGAGAGAGAGAGAGAGAGAGAGAGAGAGAGAGAGAGAGAGAGAGAGAGAGAGAGAGAGAGAGAGAGAGAGAGAGAGAGAGAGAGAGAGAGAGAGAGAGAGAGAGAGAGAGAGAGAGAGAGAGAGAGACTAATCATTATTTTGCGAACGTCAACACCCTTCTCCATCCCATCTGGTAAGAAGAGAAGATGAGGAACCTTTTAAATGAGCCAGCAGATCTTGGCAGGGGGGGAGACAATGCGAGAAAGAGGTACGTAGATTTGAAGAGGTACGACAACGGATACCAGGAACGAAGACAATGCAAACAGAAAGGAACAATAAGAGAAGAATCGTATTAAAAGAGCCAGGAGAGCAGCTGTTGAAGGGAGATCGAGGGGGAGACAGAAGGATGGAGTGAGAGATGGACTTGAAGTGGAGTGGCAAGGAACAAGGAAAAAGAGAAACGGGAGATGTAATGGAGATTCGTATGTGAGGAACAGGAGATGTAATGGAGACTCGTATGTAAGAAATGCGAAAGAAGGAGAAGAAGAAGAAGAAGAAGAAGAAGAAGAAGAAGAAGAAGAAGAAGAAGAAGAAGAAGAAGAAGAAGAAGAAGAAGAAGAAGAAGAAGAAGAAGAGGCAGAAGCAGAAGCAGAAGCAGAAGCAGAAGAAAAACAACAACAACAACAACAACAACAACAACAACAACAACAAGGTGACAAAATTCCTCAGGTTTTAGATACCGAGATGAGATAGGAATATACACACATGCATATTCGTATAATATGAAGCAAGATACGTAATACTGCTAATCCTCCCACATCTCATTTGGTGGATCAGTATGTGAAAGAAAACTAGAGCATCTTTCCACCCATCACCCCATCATTCCCCCATCACTCCATGACCATCAAGTGCAAATGCCCCAGATTAATCTATCACCCCCATCACCACCACTACCTTCATCACCACCGTCAGCACCATCACTATCAGGACCTCACCATTTATTACCTCTGCCTACGTTCATCACCATCACCTCCCATCTCTCTCATTACCCTTCCTCAGTGCCGTCACCTTCATTATCTCATCATTTCCTGCAGCAACTCCAACACTTATGAACTTTATAAACACCTGTCATTTGCATCATTATAACTCTTTACCATCACCATCATCACCATCACCTCTACCACTCTCGCTATTACCACCGCCTCGCAAACAGTATATTATAACTAGTACAAGTAGTAACATAATAAAAGGCTGCACGTACACTTCTGCCAGTAATAAAAATAACGATAAATATACTAAAAACTGGTAATAATAGTTTTAAAGTGTTCTATCTATTCATAAAAAAAGTAATATAACTAGCAAAGTAACAACTTCTACAACATTTCCTCCTTTTAAAGATAAGCATTTTTAATACCAAAACTTATGTCACATCACGTCGGTGACACCTGCTTCATCATCCTAATTGGGCTGACGGTGACACGCTATTCCCAGAGTGAATGAGCTGACTGAAAAAGGAAAGGAAACGATAGGAAATGCAGCGAGTGGGAGGAGGAGTGAAGGAGGTTTCATTCACGCCTCTCTGCCACGCCTGCCTTGCGCCATCCAGTGAAGGAAAAATGGAAATGTGGAAGGCAGACACTTAGCGAAATAGATCACGTGACATTCACGTCCACTACATAAGTTTAGGACAAGAAAAGATGTATCATCGTGGTTAGTGATTAGGAAAAGATGTATCAAATAGCGGTGAAAAGGTTAATATAGTCAAAACATTTACTCACGGTTCTGTATCAAGGGAAAGGGAAGGGATGTGTACTAGATGGAAACTTGATAGAATATATTGATACTTATGATTCGATACAAAAAAAAAAAAAGTACAGGAAATGGACAACTATTGGATGGATCATTAACCACGTGCACACCTGTAGATTTGAACGCACTTGTAAATCAAATTCCCACATACACCTGTAACTCAAAATGCAAACAAACACACCTCTAAATCAAACTCCCACACACACTTGTATACGTATTAAAACCCATCAACACACCTGCTGATTAAAACCCTCACACACAAACACACACACACACACACACACACACACACACACACCTTTAACATGTAAATTAAATTCCCATACATATCTTTAAATTGAAATCCATACTAATAGCTGTCTAAGGCAATGATGTTTTCATTTGTATACTTATTACTGCGCGATGAACGTATGGGTGAAATGTAGCAATAGGAATGTTGGCAGCTGGATGTAGCTGCCAAAACAAATTGGGTCTGCAGAGTCGGGTGTGTCACTCAGAACGCAGGATATTTGGGTTCCGTAAGAGATACGACACAACGTCAACATAGTCAGAAGTGTTGGCTAAACATGCAGGTACGCAGTTCCCTTACACGACAAAACAACGAGCTGGGTTGTATTCAAAGCAGACTCATCCCAGATACGAGAACGTAGAGAACAAACTAGAGTCTCTGAGCATATCTGTACAATCTGTACATGTTATATATAAAGAAGAAAGCCCCCGATAACTGTTCTTCCCCTCATCAACAAAAGTCCCAAATATTCGTCTAAAAGCATTCTCTCTCTCTCTCTCTCTCTCTCTCTCTCTCTCTCTCTCTCTCTCTCTCTCTCTCTCTCTCTCTCTCTCTCTCTCTCTCTCTAGCACCTGCCCCTCCTCTCACCTGCCTCATCTGAGCTCACCTGGCTACCGGAGTAACGCACAGTGAAGAGGTGAAGGGAAGATAAGGAAAACGAACGGCAGATACATTACGTGAGTACATGTAAGGTGTGGGAGCAGAAAACGGGGGCACACATTAATAATGCTTGCTTACATGCTAGTACGGCACGGAAATTAACCGGGAAGAGGACTCAATTATTAAATTATGGAAGACATCAGACGCTATTCCTCTCTCTCTCTGTGTGTGTGTGTGTGTGTGTGTGTGTGTGTGTGTGTGTGTGTGTGTGTGTGTGTGTGTGTGTGTGTGTGTGTGTGTGTGTGTGTGTGTGTGTGTGTGTGTGTGTGTCACTAGCTAGCTGCACAACCCTTTCCTGAGCAACACCTGCACCTTATTGATTTGTGGTGAGCAGCAGCAGCAGCAGCAGCAGCAGCAGCAGCCACCACACACCTGTCTCCTCCTCTCTTCTATCTACCGGGTGCCCCCATCCCATCATTCTCTTCCCTCCTCCCTGCCACCAGCCCCCATTCTCTCTCTCTCTCTCTCTCTCTCTCTCTCTCTCTCTCTCTCTCTCTCTCTCTCTCTCTCTCTCTCTGCAATATTTTTTTTTATATTCCCCTCACGCCTCCAGCTTCCTCTGTTGATAACCCTTCCATCGGTGTTAATTTCACGTTTTTTTTTCTCTCTCTCCTTTATTTTTTCTACCTCTATTGGAAGTGTTTTTGAATGGTCTATCCTCTCTCTTCGTCCCCGCTTCGTCTCTCCACTCGCCCCTGCCACACTGGGAGGCAGGGCCGGGGGGGTGATGGGCGGGTGGGGGGTTGCTGGAGCAGAAAGGATGAAGTAGGGAAGTGTCAGAAGCAGAAGTTGACATCACTTGCGAATTGCATTTCCATCACCCTCAAGGTGATTGTTTATGTCAGTTTCTCTCTCTCTCTCTCTCTCTCTCTCTCTCTCTCTCTCTCTCTCTCTCTCTCTCTCTCTCTCTCTCTCTCTCTCTCTCTCTTAGTGGATTGGAAATTGCTTGTGTTTCATTATCCTTCTCCTCCTCCTCCTCCTCCTCCTCATCTCCTCCACTCCTTCTCCTCCCTCTTCTCATGCTCTTTCTTCCTATAATTCTTCCTTTTTCCCCTCTTCTTCCTTTTCCTCCTCCTTATCATCATCATAATCATCAAACTTTAGCCAAGAAGGAACTTCCTACAAACTTATCAACGAGGCCAATGCAATATGAATTATACAATTATCTCCTCTCCTGACATGAAGAGGAAGGAAGGAATGAAGGAAGGAAGGAAGGAGATGAGAGGCAGCCAGCGGAAGGATGAGGATGAGAAGGAGGAGGAGGGGAATAAGAACTGGGGGTTGGGGCAGATTTGTGGCGAGGGAACGCGGAGTGAGAGGAGAAGATATGAGGGGAAAGGAAGGGGGATGAGGGGAGGGATTAGGAGAGGATCTGGTCTGCGTACGTATAAGAAGTACTGTGGGAAGAAATGAGAGTTGGCCGATGTGGGGAGGAGGACGAGGAGAAATGAGTGGAGGAGAACAGGTAAGAGAACGAGAGGATGCTGGGTGAGGGGAGGAGTGAGGAGAGGATACGGGACAAAGGGTAACTGTGGATAAAGAAGGAAAGGGAAGGGAAGGGAAGAATGAGGGGAGGGATGAAGGAGTTGGGGAGAGGCTGGGAGGAGGGCAGATAATATATGAAGAATTGTAAGTGAATTAGTACGAAAAATGAGGGGATACTGAAGGAGGAACGAAGGGAGGACTGAAAAAAAAAAAGGACAAGAGGAATCGAGTAAGAAAAGAACGGGTGTTGAAGATGGGGGCAAATGTAAGGAAAATTCTGGTAATAAAGAAAGATGAACTGAAGGAGAAGGACTGGCGGGAAAAAAAGGGAGAGGAAGACGAGAGGAGGAAGAAAGGAGGACAAGTGGTGAAGATGAAGCCAGGTGAAGTACAGGTAATAAGATGAAATATAGCAGGTAAAACAACAGGTAGGAAAACAAATATGACAGAACTGCACTTATTCGAATCGCCTGGAGTGTTTAGGCATCTCTTCTCCTCTCCTAGACCCAACACGCTTTTCTCTTCATCATCTGCACCCGCCACGACTTTTCTTCCCCCCGTCACTTTCCGTCACTTTTCCGTCACCCGGGCCAGCGTTGAGGTGTTGGTGCCACCATTCTCTTTTCATTACACATTCCCAGGCCACACAATAGCAGGTGCTTCAGTAATACCTTTTTCCGTGTCTTCATCTCAGTGCGTGCTCATGTTTTCCCTTGCCGCTACACTGGTCTTGTTTATCTCGCTTGTTTTTTTATTTTTTTTTATTTTATTTCTTTTTAGGTTAGCGTTGCGTATTTTGAGTCGTATGGAGGAGGTGGAGGTGGTGTTTATTAGTTTTCCTCCTTTCTTTCTTTCCTTTTTTTTCCTTTCTTTTTAAGGTTTCCTGGAATTAAATATCTCGTTTGCCTGCCAATGCTTTTTTGGTTTCCATTCATCAGTTCTTTAATGAAACATTTGAAACCAAAAATTTTTTTTCTGTTTGCTTTTTTTATCCTTTCAGTCATTATCTTTTATGTCAATATACTGTAAGTCTTATTTGAAATAGATATATTATAATAGGTTAGTAAATATTTCTAAAGTTTATTAATTAAGGTGCTGAAACTGATACTAATTTTATTTATATTTAAAATGTTTAGAGTAAGAAAGTCTCTCATGACGAAAATTAATATATATATATATATATATATATATATATATTATATATATATATATATATATATATATATATATATATATATATATATATATATATATATATATATATATATATATATATATATATATATATACTCGTATATATATATATATATATATATATTACCAGTGCACGCGAATAAGAAGACCTATGGAAAGACTGCATTAAAGAAGATACGAAACAGGAAGGAATAAGCAGAAGAATGACACAAGACAGAAATACCTGGAAAAGGCTCATAAAAACAAAACAAAAAAAAAAAAAAAAAAAAAACATCCCGAATAGAGACTGAAGTTGAGAAGATCAATAATGCATATGCGAGTAACTGTCTGCCGCCTCCAATGTTTCCAGTCAGTATATCTTGAGTTAAGGCAATTATAAGTAAAAACATATTTTTTAATGTAAGAGGGACACTGGTTAAAGGCAACTAAAAGTACGAGTAAAAAGCCCATTGAGAGTGCCAGTCCCTAAAGAGAGATCAAAACAAGATAACACAAAATTGGAGGATAAGTATCTTGAAGCGTCCCCCTCGAAAGAATTAGTCATAATCATTTATATTATATAAGTACAGTCGGCTTCCTACCTGATGAAGCAACTCTCATACCTATATTCATAACAAAAGCAATACCTGTTATTTTTTCTTTTCCTCGCAGCTGTCATTGGCTAGAGCTGCCTTTGACGTGTATCTTGGCCCTGCCTTGTTCCTCTCCCTTCCATGTCCCCCCTCCCCGTCCCTCTCCCCCAAGAGCATTATCATAACCAATGTATATAATCGTCACTCACTTTTAATAACAAGAGTGAGACGCTGCCATCCACTCAGCAATCAATAAATACCTCTGTGCTGACCTAACGTAACCATGAGGGTGAAAATAAATATTGAGAATATAAAAAAAAAAACCTAAGCTGTATAATGGCAGGGCCCGTCCGGCAGGGAGGCACATAGGAACATTAATATCAACATAATACTAAGAGTCAGGTGCAGGGTGGCTGTGGCAGGACCGGAGGGAGGGGAGGGAAGGGGAGGGAGGAAGCAAAAGGGGTGAGGAGGAGGAGGAGAAGGAGGAGGAGGAGCCTTAACATCATTCTTTTTCCAGACTTATTTTATGGCGCTCGGTTCCCGTCGCTTCCAGACCCTCTTTTCCTCCCTCCTTTCTTGCCTCTTATTCTAAGTTTATTCCTCCTCCTCTCATGAATTCTCCATTTCACCGTCCTTCTCTCTCTCTCTCTCTCTCTCTCTCTCTCTCTCTCTTTTATGTAGGGGGGACACTGGCCAAGGGCAAAAAAATTCCAATAAAAAAAAGCCCACTGAGATGCCAGTCCCAGAAAAGGGTCCAAAGCGGTAGTCAAAAATTGAAGGATGAGTGTCTTGAAACCTCCCTCTTGAAGGAATTCAAGTCATAGGAAGTGGAAATACAGAAGCTCTTGTTAACTCTTGCATTAGAGAGATGGACAGAATAGGGGTGAGAGAAAGAGGAAAGTCTTGTGCAGCGAGGCCGCGGGAGGAGAGGAGGCATGCAATTAGCAAGATTAGAAGAGCAGTTAGCATGAAAATAGTGGTAGAAGATAGCTAGAGATGCAACATTACGGCGATGAGAGAGAGGCTGAAGACAGTCAGTTAGAGGAGAGAAGTTGATGAGACGAAAAGCATTTAATTCCACCCTGTCTAGAAGAGCGGTATGAGTGAAACCACCCCCCCCTCAGACATGTGAAGCATACTCTGTTCATTCGTCTCTCTTTACATAGTTTCTATCTCGACATTCACATTCTTGTTATCACCCTTCAACGGTTGTGTGTGTGTGTGTGTGTGTGTGTGTGTGTGTGTGTGTGTGTGTGTGTGTGTGTGTGTGTGTGTGTGTGTGTGTGTGTGTGATTAAATACGTAAGAAAACAAGTAAGTAGAGAGATAGACAAGTAAATAAATGAGACACAGACAGTTACATTGGTGAGGGTTGATAGGCAGATAGTTAGGTAGGTAGGTAGTCAGGTAGGTAGTCAGGTAGGAAGGGAGGAAGGGAGGGAGGGAGGGAGGGAGAGAGGGAGGGAGGGAGGGAGGGAGGGAGGTAGATGGCTGCTGTAAAAACAAGCGTGAACTGAACTGGGTCGCAGGATGCATAATGAATGAAATGACGTACAAAAGACAGGAGCAAAATATTTCAAAACACTTCTGCTCTGCATCCTGACCACTTTCTAAAGGCTTTAGTGTAGTTTAAGTGACGCGGATTTTGAAGCCTGTTTTTTACGGTTCTAGAGACAGATTAACAAAATTTCTACATTATTAACAGAAGAAACACTATTGAGAACCCGGCTAATCAAATCTGTGGCCTTTAAAAAATAGTCGTGGTGAGAGAGAGAGAGAGAGAGAGAGAGAGAGAGAGAGAGAGAGAGAGAGAGAGAGAGAGAGAGAGAGAGAGAGAGAGAGAGAGAGAGAGGCCATGGTAGCAAATACGCCGCACACCCTCCACAAAACACACACACACACACACACACACACACACACACACACACACACACACACACACACAGCAGAACACTCACCGTTGCAGGGGGTGGCGGCGACGTGCAGACGGTAGGGGTTGGCAGGGGTGTTAGCAGGGAGATATGTCCCGGCGTTCAGTACATGTCCCTCACTGGTGTACAGCTTGATGACGTCACCTGGCCCCGCCCCGCAAGCGCTCCGGAACAGTTCTGGGGAGAAAGAATAATGACTAAGTGGGAGGTGATGAGGAGCTGCAAGGGAGGTTGGGGTGATTACAGCAAGTTTGGTGTGGGGATTGTGGATGTATTGCGGGGAAGTAGATGAGGAAGGAGAAGGAGGAGGAGGAGGAGGAGGAGGAGGAAGAGGTAAAAGGAAGAGACTTTGAGATCCTTATTAGGCTGCTTGTATTACTATTTTACACTAACTACTAGTGGAAGAAACAAAATAGCAAAGTAAAATGAAGAGGAGGAGGAGGAGAAGGAAGAGGAACTTTGATATGGCATAGAAATATGTTCTATATTTCTACTCACTCTCTTACAAAAATAATTATATTGCGACTCACTCAAGATTGAATAAACAACGATTTCCTGGCAGATCAAATTCTAAATGGAAAACTGAGAGTTTCAACTTTCAATGTAGGACAAAACCCGAGGCTGTCATCAGAAGGGTAATCGAATGCTTTGAGAGTCTTTAACTAAAACTTTGATTCACGAGTGTCGAAGCTCCTAATTTGAGGTTATTTGATCGAGCTCCGCCAACGAGATAATGCCGCGATGCTCTCATGTACGGAATTCGGATGGAATGCGTTATGACAACCTACTGTGCACTTCCTTGGCAGTAATGTTAGTATTGGGGTTAGTTTACGGTGCAAGTAAAGTAAATTTTTCATTCTTAATAAGCTAATTTTTTATCAGTAGTATTATTTGTGATTATATAGAGAGAGGAAGAAAAGGATTGGGATGTAGAAAACGGAGATTAACTTCCCTTTTCTTTAGCAGATTCTCTCTCTCTCTCTCTCTCCTCTCTCTCTCTCTCTCTCTCTCTCTCTCTCTCTCTCTCTCTCTCTCTGTCTCTCTCTCTTCACCACAAATCCTCGACTCACAAGTCACCTGAAGGACTAAAAGGCGACGTATGATTGGCGTCCACTTTCCTCGCAGATCAATTACGCCGCAGCAGCCTCCTCCTCACACACACACACACACACACACACACACACACACACACACAAAGACAGATAACTAGGTACTTTATTAACCATAGCGAGGAGTCACATTATACATTGGATAGCCATATGAATCTAATCTCACAAAGTATAATAGTTACATACACGAAACATACGTAATTATCAAGTGTGTACTCCACTAATCAACATACAACTAAAAATACATAGTGATAATTCCTCTCTCAATAAAAATAAATAAGAAGCACACACACACACACACACACACACACACACACACACACACCTCTGCAGGAAGTTATCATCAGAGACATATTAAAGAAATGAGGAAGAGTGAGGGTTATGCAAGACTTGTTTCGTTACGGGGAAGGATATGACAATGTTTATGTTAATCCCCGTGATGAAGCTGAAACATGGATCTTTATTTTAGTGAGAATTGGGATGTTATATAAAAGGAAAAACAAATTAACGTAAGTACTTGTTGTAAACTCGAAATATGTAACACGACTATAATGAAAAAAAATTACGCAATTATTTTTGTTGTTGTTGTTGTTGCTGTTGTTGTTGTTGTTGTTGTTGTTGTTGTTGTTGTTGTTGCTGGTGCTTCTACTGTTGCTACTACTACTACTACTACTACTACTACTACTACTACTACTACTACTACTACTACTACAACAACAACAACTTCTACTACTACTACAACAACTACTACTAATACTGCTACTACCACAACTACTACCATCACAACAACAGCAACAACAATAAGAACAATAACAAGAACAGCCAGTACTACTGCTATACAACTACCACTATTGCTACAAAGAACTACATAACTACAACAATCACCGCCACCACCACCACCACTACTCATCTTTCGCATCATGACCCAACAACCTCCATTACCTTCGATCAATCCACGCCATTAAACACCGCCTCCCAGTACCGCCCATCACCACACACCCATCACCACCCATTACTCCCATCACTATATCCCCATGCCATCTATCACCACCCGTCACTCCCCCATCTTTACCCATCATTCTCCATCACCACCCATCACTATATATACAGCTATAAGGTAAGGGAGTGAAAATATGTATAGAGGTACAGTTTAATAGTAGTAGTAGTAGTAGTAGTAGTAGTAGCATTAAGTCTTGGGGAAAACTAAGAAATTAAAAAGAACAGAAAACAAAGAATCATTACTGCTTCCTCATTTTTCTCTTACTCTCTAAGGAAAAAAAAAAAGAAAGAAGGAAGGAATATGGAAGGAAACAAAAAAAAATAGACAGATAAGAAACTGCTGGCCTTTAAGAACCAATGCTATATATATATATACTAGTAAACGCACACAAAAGAGAGAGAGAGAGAGAGAGAGAGAGAGAGAGAGAGAGAGAGAGAGAGAGAGAGAGAGAGAGAGAGAGAGAGAGAGAGAGAGAGAGAGAGAGAGAGAGAGAGAGACTGGTACTTGAACATGTATATTTTAAGAGCGTGTACGTGTGTGTGTGTGTGTGTGTGTGTGTGTGTGTGTGTGTGTGTGTGTGTGTGTGTGTGTGTGTGTGTGTGTGTGTGTGTGTGTGTGTGTGTGAGACGCGTCGCTTCATACAAGCCGAGATCCGGGAAAACAATAATAAGATGCTCATATTAACCTTCCCCGCTACACAGGGACAGCTTGACAAGATCCCTTTATTACATGCTGGCTTGGGGGGCACGAACACCGTTGTGGGGCGCCGCGCAGCGAGGTGAGAGAACCAAACCCACCTTGTCCAGCGCTCCTCACTCCTATTCTTTTTGTATTTCGGTTAATTTTACACTTCAATTGACTTTGTATTCTCTCTCTCTCTCTCTCTCTCTCTCTCTCTCTCTCTCTCTCTCTCTCTCTCTCTCTCTCTCTCTCTCTCTCTTCATGGTCTCTACGCGCCACTCAACACTGATCAAGTTACGTAAAGAAACAAACGCAATTAATAATGAGAAAGGAGAAAGACGAGGACGAGGAGGAGGAAGAGAGGATATACAGTTACATTAAAGAATATTTACTGTGTCCTAAAAAGTATTGTCAGAAAATAGTCTGGGAAATTAAGAGACGAAGCGAAATGAAAATATGTATGACACGTAAGATACTCATGTAAGCGATAATTTTTTAATCTTATTATTCATTATCATTATCTTGTGTGCACCTGTATGAATTCCGACACCCCTTTGTCCTGAGCTTCACATTCCACAGCCAACACAAGAACACTACATGGAAATATTAATTACGACTCAGTGCATAAGATACGTCAGGAATAAGTCACATATTTCTCGCTGCCTTTTCTTTTTCCGCCTTTATACTCACTGCAAGCTCTTTGATCTTTATTGCTTGGTTCACACAGCACTACGTGTACAGATAAATGTTTATAAAATTTACTTGGTGGGATGTATTTCATATATTTTTTGCCTCTTCGCTTCACCACATCCCGTAATTCTCATGTTGGGTATGGGATTTTTCTACCACGTTCTAAAATTTACTCAATAATCATCTCTTATTCTTAACAGTAAAGATTGTAAAGATTGTATTTCAAAAATTTTCTGTACGTATTTTATGTATTTTTGTCAATTCACTTCACCACGCTCCTGGTAATTCCTTTGTTGGGTGTGTAATTTTTCTACCGCTACTGAAAAAGACGCAGTAATTCGAGCATCCTATGTTGCATGGAATGGGCATCCTTGCCATTATTTTCACCGCAGGATCGGTCTTTTTTTTTTTACCGATGTATCCTTGACTACGTACCTGGTGAGGATTACCAAGAACCTAACTGCTTTCACTGCTACAACGAACACAGAAACACAGAGCAGTATGCAGACTGGAAAAGGCCAACTGATATACTCAAAGCAACATCTGAGCACTTAGAATTTACCATCTGTCATCAAGTTACAACAACAACAACAACTGCTACTACTACTACTACTACTACTACTACTACTACTACTACTGCTAGTGCTTCTATTGCTGCAGGTGCTGCTACTACTACTGCTACTACCAGAGATAAGAGCGGCAAGGTCCTTAGATGAGAGAAAGGTACGTAATGTGCGAGTATTCTTTGAGATTGCAATGTAGCAGAAGAGAGAGAGAGAGAGAGAGAGAGAGAGAGAGAGAGAGAGAGAGAGAGAGAGAGAGAGAGAGAGAGAGAGAGAGAGAGAGAGAGAGAGGGGTGAAGGTTACGCAAGAGGCGATAAAGGGAGGAGGAGGAGGAGGAGGAGGAGGAGGAGGAGGAGGAGGAGGAGGAGGAGGAGGAGGAGGAGGAGGAGGAGATTGCTAGATAGTTGCTGTTACGGCCGCCATCTTAACCTTCGACCTTTTGACCTTGGAGCGGTCAGCTAAGCCTTCCGATGAAAACAAAGGTCACTCATAAATTGTGTACACACATACACACACACACACACACACACACACACACACACACACACACACACACACACAGAGGATTACTCGTACACGTCCTTCGTTGTGTGTGTGTGTGTGTGTGTGTGTGTGTGTTTGTGTGCGGGCGCGAGTGTGTCCAAATCTCGTAAATAACCATCTCCAACAAATGAAACGAGGCACTTCAAGTTAACGAGTCATTTAGCAGCGCGGACTGAGAGTGACTCAGGTTAAGGAAAACCATCACGACCGTGGCCAGCGAAGATTAAGCGGCATCACCCAGAGCCAGGCAAACACTAAGGCTCCGAAGATCGTCTCCAAATCCATCAATATGGTGTTCGGGGCTATTGCCGCTGCACTCGCGTTGTCTTGGATAAGAGGACGCACGGCTGCCCATCTCACGCTACGAAAGCCAGACCTGCACAAGTGGTGGTGAGGAGTGGAGGGAGGGAGGGAGGGAGGGAGGGAGGGGGGAGAGAGGGAGGAGGAGGAGGAGGAGGAGGAGGAGGAGGAGGAGGAGGAGGAGGAGAAAAAAGGAGGAGGCAAAGGAGGAAGAGGAGGAGGAGGAGGAGGAGGAGGAGGAGGAGGAGGAGGAGGAGGAGGAGGAGGAGGAGGAGGGGGAGGAGTATCCTTTGATGAAACTAGCTATCGTTGGAGTCCTTTGGTCTGAAATTTGATAGCCACACAGTTTAGCCCGTTTCTTCACAACCTTCATCCACCCACCCATCCAGTCACCCAAACTTCAATACGCATTTGTTTCTCATTAATCATGGTCTCTTGAACTCCCTAACTGCTGTTGATGCATCCTTTACCTCTTTGCAGATAAGTTGGTAATTTATTTATTCTAGCTGTACAGTAGCCGTAGATCCTTATATAATCTCCCTTCTCTTCTCCATCGCTGCAGGTTTCTCTGCAACGCTTGAAGTGTGAAGAAAGTCTCGCCCGGGGCAGAGAAAAGATTAATTCGAGTAAGCAGCGTCAAATAATAAGGGGATGGAAACAAAAATATGGGCGTCCTTAGAATGATTTTTTGGTCATAATGTTATGGCGCTGTCAGAAGCGGAATGAGTGACACCTCACACAGGAAAGAGTGTGTGTGTGTCAGGAGTAGAAGAGCTGTTATTCATTTACAAGATATAACTAACAATGCAGTGTAAGATTGTAATCCTGAGGAATTAATGAGGACTGCTACTGCTCCTACAAATGAGGATGTAGATAAACATGGACGAAAACTTTAGCTTGACTATGATAGTCAATGTAACAGCATAGGAAATAGAGTAAAAGTGAAATAACGGGGGAATGAGATGAAAGTGTAATTGTTCCTCTATCAAAAAAATACTTTTAGGCAAACGAATGAAAACTTTAACTTGTGCACGATAATTAATTATGAAGTATAAGTGCACAATAACGGAGAATTTCATTGAAAATATAATTATTTTTGTATATAAATATAACTTCGAAAAACACATAAAGGAAACTTGAGCATAAATAGAATGCTGCAGAACGTTTTAATTCTTGTAAGTAGATATAACTTCGAAGTACACATATAGAAAACCTGAGCATAAATAGAATGCTGCAGAACGTTTTAATGAATAATTATCTCTGTCTTAGATTTAGATAAAAAAAAAATGCACTTTGCTGATTGTCTCATAGCAAACTGGGCGTCATTTCAACATTCAGTCAGTTAAAGGCTGCTGTTTTTTTTTCTCCCATATTCCTGAATTCTCCTTTTGTCTTCGCCTTTTCTGCCTGTCTTTTCTGTCTCTGTATCAATAATGCATATAGGTTTTCAAAAACAAGCTTTATTGATTTTCTCATGGTAAACTGTCCGTCATTTCAATATCTAAACAATTAAAAGCAATTCTTTATTCTCCTTTTCTGTTTTCGTTTCGACAATTCTCTAGTTTTCTCTTGTGATTGTGTCGCTTCAGTTCAGTCAATAGCACATGTTGCATAGCTTTGTCTTGTTTGTGACGTTCAGAGCGCCGCCACACCGCAAGCTCTTCCTTGGTGTTCCTGGAAAGTTATTAGAGCAGCGTTCCAGTTTCATCTGTGTTTGTCTTGCTATTCACTTGCCTCTGTCTTTGTTCATCTGTTTGTCCATGTCCCTGTGGCGTGCCCCCCTCCCCTCTCTCTCCACGACACACACACACATACACACACACACTTACACAAGTAAGGCAAAGACAAAGCGTTGGGGATTCATTACTTCTGAGGTTGATGTTGCTCCTCTTCCTACGTCTCTCTCTCTCTCTCTCTCTCTCTCTCTCTCTCTCTCTCTCTCTCTCTCTCTCTCTCTCTCTCTCTCTCTCTCTCTCTCTCTCTCTCTCTCTCTCTCTCTCTCTCTCTCTCTTTCGCTCGCTCTCTCTCTTCAAACGCCCCTTCAAATAGAGCATTCATAGCTCAAGAAAAACAAATGTACGTAACACTGTATTCACACACATCATCAAAACAGCTCTAAAAAAACAAGGATTTCCAGCGTGTCCTCTCAAGGTAACGAGGCAAAAACTTCACTACAGCTCTCCTCCATGCCATCACCTCCCTGACAACGCAATGCAACGCAACGCAACGCACCACAGCACACTGCTCTCTTGATCATTTAAAGTTGGCATCACGAGGGACTCCGCTGCATTGCTCCTCACTCACTTACTCACTCACTCGCTCAGTCACTCAGTCACCATGCTGCACATATGACAGGCCAAGACTCATGCCACTCTATGCGTACTCATAGCTGGTCACTCCACTGCCCACACCGAGCCTCCTCCTTCTCCTACTGTTCTTCATTCTTCTCCTCCTTCTCCTTCTTTTTCCTTCTCCTTTTTTCGTTTTCTTCTTCTTCTTTCTCCTCTTCTTCTTTATTTCTCCTCCTCCTCCTTCTCCTCCTCCTCCTTTTTCTCTTTTTTTCTCCTCCTCCTCCTCTCCTCCGTCTTCTTCTTCTTCTTTTCTTTCGTATTCTTCTTCTCCATCATTATCTTTAACCCATTTCTGTACGGGATCACTGCTGTCACTGTTTCTTGCTAGACCTTTCCATCATTTCCTGCGTTGCGTATCCTGTTCCCTAAGCCACTTTTTCCACATGTCATTTGCTATGTTATCCTTTCAGGGCAACTTCAGTCTCTTTCTTTCTTTTCTTCCGTCTACCCTAGTGTCCATAACTCTCCTCCACACAAGGTCTTCTTCTCTTCGCAAGACGTCACCAAGCCACTGTGCTCTTATTTCTTGTGCTTTCTTTGAAAACTCCGCTACTTCAATCTTTTCCTTTCTATGCTCATTCTTTGTTGATACCTAACCTAACCTAAGCCAACACCGTGAAAAAAAAATCTTGTATAGACACATAAAAAAAAAAAAGGTAAAAGGTGAGATTTTTCTTTTAGAGGTTACAAAACTATTTAACAGGCTGCAGTAAGTATCTAAAAATTTGTAAGTGGTTACGGAAAAAAAAACATTTAGCAGTTAAAAGATAGTAGTCACTCTAATAAACACATTTCTGATCTCACTTCTCCTCTTCCTCCTCCAGCACTTGTGTAATTTTTATTACTAGACTTCATGTTATTCACCTTATGTTATGCAGCGTTGTGTCTACACTATACCATGTAACGTAATGTGCTAGTTTAGGTTGGGAAAATGATACGTTTCTGTTCTCTTAGTGCTTGAGGACACACACACACACACACACACACACACACACACACACACACACACACACACACACACACACACACACTCATTTACACTCCTAAATTACCTCCTCACATTCTGGTAAAAAATGTCACGGCATACAAGAGAAAGTAGAAAGCACATAATTCTAGAGTTCACCATCAAAAACAAGAAATAAAAATGCAACATAACACTGGTTAACTCTCATATTAAAAAAAAAATTAAATAAAAAAAAAAATAGAGGGCGTAAAAGGTATGAAATTGTACAGACAAGTTTATTACACTGAATGATCGAGGAACAGTGAGACGTAAGCAGGGCCTGTCATTAGTGTGTGCAGTGAGCGGTGAATGTAATGTGGCGGAACACGAGACTATAGACATTTAGTTACAGGAGGTGACGGATGTGACAAATAGATCCTGTCTCTTTTTTTCAGCTTGTCCTGCCAGAAGGTCGAACGTCTGTCAAATGAACTCCACTGAAGAGAAGGTGTTTATGTAAAGTAAACATATGAGAGAGAGAGAGAGAGAGAGAGAGAGAGAGAGAGAGAGAGAGAGAGAGAGAGAGAGAGAGAGAGAGAGAGAGAGAGAGAGAGAGAGAGAGAGAGAGAGAGAGAGAGAGAGAGAGAGAGAGAGAGAGAGAGAGAGAGAGAGAGAGAGAGAGAGAGAGAGAGAGAGAGAGAGAGAGAGAGAGAGAGAGAGAGAGAGAGAGAGAATGTGTGTGTGTGTGTGTAACGATGATGGTTTAAAATTTAGTCACATTTTCTCAACTGTAAGCTTTCATAGTTATATTTACTGAACTTTTTTCACATCCAATTTTTTTTTCCATAATCACATACAACATTGTAGAGACTCACTTTTGTACTAGTCTTTTAAACAGTTTTGTAGCCTAAAAAAGACGAAATAAAAATTTTCACTGTTCTTCTCTGTGTCCATGCAAACAAATATCCTGCAGTGCTTTGAATGCTAACGAAGGGGCAACAAGAGCAGTGAAAGGACCAGAGAGGAATAAAACTTGAAACAACTAGTGAGGAGAAGAGGTTAGTGGGGATGGGATTTAAAAGCAATGCCTCTAGTTGAAGAGCACGAACCCTTAGGCGTTAAAACTCGCGACATTTTTCTGTTAAGCTGCAGTATAATACAATGATAATGAGACAAAACGTTTCCCTTACGGTTTTGAGTTTCCTGGTGGGAGTCATCTGATCAACATGGCACACCTGGCGTACTTGACCCACCTTACAGGTAGACAGATGCGTACCACGAAGGCTCAGAGTATGTTGATGAGTGGGAGTAACAGTGTTCAGAGTTTCATCTTTATATACAGTATTTAGAGAATGTACAGAAATATTAACAGAACTGGAGAAGCTCGCGGCGTCAGGTATGAGGTGAAGCTGAATCTCTTGACACGAGTTTTTATGTGGATTAGATTTAATTCCATAGTTCGTAACGTTACGGTGTAAGGGAACTGCGTACCTGGATGTTTGGCTAATACTTCAGACTATGTTAACGTTATGTCTTGTTTTTTTAAGGAATCCAGATATCCTGCATTTTGACTGACACATCCAGCTCTGCAGACAACATATTTTGGCTGCCACATCCAGTTACGTATGATCCCTTTTGCTGCATCTCACCTCCGACGTTCGTCACACCCTTGCAAGTATATAAAAAAAATAAAATAAATAAAAATTGAGACATAATAATGCTTAACAGGTAGACAAGTCGAGTCGTTACACAGCTGACACGCCTGGCACACTTGACAGGAAGACGAATCATCATAATAATTAATTTGCTAGAGCATCACGCTAAGGAAGAATATACAACAGACGACTTGTTGACCCTGACGAGGATGTAGTAAGCTGCACTAATGTAATCTAACGTTAAGAGATGCAAGGATCGCATTCTCAAATGTCTCAGTCTCACCACGACCACTTCCAGCACGCTCTAGTCATAGTTTACACCATCAACGAGAAAAACACCCATAGAAATCCGACAAATCATCTCTGTGGCCTTTGAAAACAGTCGTTATGAGCCCAAGACGTTTCAAAATACGGACACTAAATTGTGAAGGCGGAGGGAAATATAAGATGAACGTACACAGTGTCATGCGTTTCCTAATGTATAACGTGACATAAACCATAAGACAACAAGGAAAGCTGCAAGCCATCAGACCTACACATGGCAAACCTTCTGGCAAAAATGGACTAGAAATAAATCAAAATGGACTAGAAATTAATACTATAGAGTGGACAAAAATCAGTACAGTCTATTTACGAGTTCCTATTTCACTGAAGCATCTATGTATCTCAATGTCTAATTCTTTCCCTTTATACAGATATATCTGATGAGCAGCAGGGCACGGAAATCTTTATCCAGACATGTGAGGGATCTTTTCCAGCCTCTGTCAATCTAAAATAAAACAAATGTCCAGAAAAAAATCTACCTGACGCTGATTAGGTGTGTGTGTGTGTGTGTGTGTGTGTGTGTGTGTGTGTGTGTGTGTGTGTGTGTGTGTGTGTGTGTGTGTGTGTTAATAATAATAATAATAATAATAATAATAATAATAATAATAATAATAATAGTAATAATAATAATAATAATAATAATAATAATAATAATAATAATAATAATAATAATAATAATAATAATAATAATAATAATAATAATAATAAACGGTTTATTCTTTAGGCAGTTAACAAACTGAAAATGTACAGACGGGGTGGGGAAATACTTAACATTTATCCTAAAGCTAAGTCTAATCTAGAAGGGAAATACTATTGATTGATGGCTCGCACCATGGTGGGAATCGCGCTGAGTCTGTACCGGTCCGTGCGCGGCGCCTTTAGGGGCGTTATCTTATTGTGGTGTCTGGTGGCACGGACCAGGCGAGGCGCGTCAGGCGGCAGCATGTGTCTGAGACGTGGATGATACAGCAGTCCCCTTGCAAACTTTTCCAGAGCCTCTCGGTGACTGGTGGATAGTCTGTGTGTGAGTGTGTGTGTGTGTGTGTGTGTGTGTGTGTGTGTGTGTGTGTAAGAGGGTGGATGGATGTACTCACTCGAAAAACTCTCTCTCTCTCTCTCTCTCTCTCTCTCTCTCTCTCTCTCTCTCTCTCTCTCTAAGTCTGTGCTGTCTATTAAGCTTCGACTTTAAGGAGACTCAAGAGAATTAGGCGGCCATGCTGTTGACGTCATGCGGGGCGGTGACGTGGCGCGCCCCTGTTGGCTGCCTAGAATCCCCTGCCATTGGTAACAAAAATATGAAAAAATTTCCTGACAAAAATTTCGTTTGTGAAAAGTCAAGTCATATATAGAAAGATAAAGATAGATAGACACGTCGGTATTTTTTGTTTCATGTTTTGTCTATCTATGTATCTGTCTATCTAGTAATCTCTGTCTGTCTGTCTGTCTGTCTATGTATCTATGTACCTATCCACCTATGTATCCATCTGTCTATCTATCTATCTGTCTGCCTATCCATCTTTATTTATACATCATTTTACCAACTTCCTACACACACACACACACACACACACACACACACACACACACACACACACACACATCTACCCTTCGAAAAAGCCTCTATTCACACCATTTATCCACTATCTAATTATCTATTACCCCTTCACTAATATACCCTCCTGTGTGATGGAGAGAGAGTGTGGGAGGTGAGCATGCGAGGGTGTCTTTTCAACGGGCCGAACTGATGACAACAAACACCCACAAGTCACTCTTGCGACTCCCTAGAGAGAGAGAGAGAGAGAGAGAGAGAGAGAGAGAGAGAGAGAGAGAGAGAGAGAGAGAGAGAGAGAGAGAGAGAGAGAGAGAGAGAGAGAGAGAGAGAGAGAGAGAATCCTGAATTTTTCTATAAGTGTAACAACAGTAATGTGCCCAGAGTTAATGATGAAAGAAGAGAGGGGAAAGGCAGGACAGCAAATGAAGGGATAAGGGAGAAGGAAAGATGATCCACGAGGGAAAATAGAAAAGGAAACGGAGGGAATGAGAAAAGAAGGGAGAAGTGGAAAGGCTGAAGACAGGGAACAGCATTTACAGGATGAAGAAGGAATGGCAGGAAAGTAAAGAACAGGAAAATGAAACAAGAAAAAAAGATGAGACAGAAAAGAAAGGTGAGGAAAACGACGAAAAATACGGAGGAAAGGAAGAGATTGAGATGTGATGAAGAAAAAGGAATATAAAGACAGAAAAAAGAAATAATGATGATAGCCCAAGATGGAAAAATTGAGTAATGCAAGTTGATGAGGAAATTGGTGCAATAGACGCATCCTCATCATTATCATCATCATCATCATCCCTGGTAGCAGTACGAGCAGCAGCAACAACAGTAATAACAGCAACAACAAAAACAACAACATCAGCAATAATTTCTCCTCGTCCTCCTCTTTCATTTTCCCTAATACTATTTCTCCTCCTCCTCCTCCTCTACCGCCTCCACTCCTAATACTGTTCCTCGTACGTCTACTAATATTAAGACCGTCTCCTCTGCCGCAGTTTATACCCCCTGTCTCCTATGTAGTCATGCAGAACGTTAAGTAAAAACAGTCTTAAGCAGCTTACACTTGTTTTGCTAATACGCCGTTGTGTTCGCCTTGATATCTTTACATCTAAACAGAAAAAAAGCAGTAATATATTCTTATACTTTGGAAAATTAACGTCTGAAATGAGAAGAAATGAAGGGAAATATGTATAAAGATGAAACTGAAAGAAATGAGAAAAAAGTACTTAAAAAAAAAGGAATGGAAGAGATACACGGTAACAAAAGTAAAAGATAAATAGTAAAAAAAAGAATAAATAAATAAAATAAAAAAATATAATCATCATCGTTACCACCAGCAGGATCATAATTTTTTTTTCTACATTTCTTCATCTTTATTATTTTCATCATTCCCACTCACCACACACATCACCACCACCATCAACAACAACATCGCAATCATCACCATATATATATATATATATATATATATATATATATATATATATATATATATATATATATATATATATATATATATATATATATATATATATTTTTTTTTTTTTTCTTTTTTATCCTCTTTTTCTTGTTTTTATCATCACTTCCCTCACCATCACTACCATACGAAAGAAGACAGAGGGAAGAAAACAAAACTATCCTTCTCTTATATTTAACGTCTTCTTTATCATCACTCACGTATGATGATGGAGGGGAAAATATAAAACTACCCTTTCTCATCCTAATAACATTCCCCAAAAATAGAAAAAAAAACAAGAGAGAAGAGAAAAAAAAGAGGAATTACAAAGGACATTATTCGGGTGAGTAGCTTCAGATTACCTCGTCCATTCCTTTCACTTCCCTCACCGCGCTAATCATTCCCCTTACGCAAGTAACAGGAGAGGAAAAAACAAACCAAAAATCCTCTGCTTAATTGTTACCATCCGTCAGAGAAACAAGTGGAAATGGGATGTGAAATTTCTAGTGAAAATCTTTACTGATGGGAAGCTCAGGAATGGTCAACGTGGAGGAGGAGGAGGAGGAGGAGGAGGAGGAGGAGGAGGAAGGTGTAAGATGAGTGACATTAAAGAAGAGAGGATGGAAGTCCGGGGCGCCTGTGTCTGGTTTATAGATAGTGTGGGGATAATAATGAGCGTAGCGGAAGGTAGGGTAGATAGAGACCTAGATTTACCTTTATGTAAGAAGGGCTCCGGACTAAGAAAAAAAAAAATAAATAAAAAAGAAAAGAAAAGAAAAGAAAAGAAAAGAAAACACCTGTGTCTGATTTATATATAGGATGGGGGCAGTGGTGAGCGTGGGGAAAGGCAGGGTAGATAGAGGCCTAGATTTCTATTTTTTTTTCTTTTTATATGTAAGAGAGCTCTGGGCAAAAAAAAAAAAAAAAGTAATTACAAAAACCACAATGATGATGCCTGTCCCAAAAAGAGTATAATATGTAGTTCGAAAGGGATTATCCAAAACTTGAGAAGTGTCTTGACGCCTCCACCTTGAAACAGCTCAAGCTAAATGAAGGAATGAGATCAGAAAATGAAGAATAATATAGAGCTTAAAGTGGGATAGGCATTTAGTGTCAAATTAATGTTAGAGTTCAAATATGAGGAAGTATCATTACTATACAATAAAAATTATACTAAGAAAGGGTATGAGAGAGAGAGAGAGAGAGAGAGAGAGAGAGAGAGAGAGAGAGAGAGAGAGAGAGAGAGAGAGAGAGAGAGAGAGAGAGACGCTGCAAATGTAATAGAAACAAACACATTATTCTTAATCATGAGTTTTCGACGATTTTCTCTTCTGCTGCGCGCTCTCTCTCTCTCTCTCTCTCTCTCTCTCTCTCTCTCTCTCTCTCTCTCTCTCTCTCTCTCTAAACACACTCACACACAAACACAGACACACACACACACACACACACACACACACACACACACACACACACACACACACACACACACACACACCTGTAATTGACTTTAATGAGAGTAAATTAGCGTGTGAGTAACTGAGGCTTCTGTTAATTAGTTGTTGGGAGAGAGGCGAGGGATAATGGTGAGCAAGACTGAGTGAGTGACGGGTGAACATGCAGACCGAGGTGCAGACATAACACTTTAGAAAATAAATACCAGTGGAGATACACCTGTTCTAAAGTAATATCGCGTTATGGTGTCTTCATGCAAAACCTTTCGCGTCAACCTCCCCTACGCTTGTCACCGCTTTATTGTTTTCATCAGCACTCCACTCTATACCAAAGTAAGCTGACGATCTGGCTGCTTACAGGTTAAGCATCCTCTATGAGTGGTATTCTCCATGCTTTATTTTAAACACCAGTAAACATTCATTGCTATGTTAAGAGAGAGAGAGAGAGAGAGAGAGAGAGAGAGAGAGAGAGAGAGAGAGAGAGAGAGAGAGAGAGAGAGAGAGAGAGAGAGAGAGAGAGAGAGAGAGAGAGAGAGAGAGAGAGAGAGAGAGAGAGAGAGAGAGAGAGAGAGAAACCCTTACACGATTTTTATCAACCTCATAAAAAAAAAAACGATGTATTACCGTGAAAGCATATCGAACAATATATTATTAGTTTGTAAAGGCAGTTCAGAACCAGAGGGATGAGTCTCTGACGCGAGAAGGACGAGACACGAAGACCAAAACAAAACAAAACATATGCACGTAATCACAAATGAATTTTAAAGAACATTTCATAAGATACAGTAAAACCATAAGACATATAACAAAGGCACAACACATGTACGTCAATTTGGGTGTAAAGCAAGAGAGACGAGAATTACCTAAGTGGTTTCGACACGTCAAGAGGAAAGACGAGAGGCTTATAGGGAGGAGGATGCTGGAGATGGATCTACCCAGCAAGGGAACGAAAGAAAGACATAAGAGATGGTAAATGGTTGAGTGAAAGAACACATGCTTGTAAAGGGTGCAACTGAGGAAGGCACAAAAGACCAAGCGCGTTGGAGAAAGTTGATCCAGGAGCAACAGAAAGAAGTAAAATTATAAAGCACATTATCATAAAGTATCATATTATCTACGTCCTTAATCTGATAGCCTTCAGTGAGAACAGTTAAAAAAATCATACGAATATTTTATAGAGCAAATCCATAAGGTAATATAAGATACAGTGTAATAAAGTATGTATATAAATCATCCACATATTTTAAATCTGATCGACCTGAGTGGAATTGATAAGCTGAGTCCCTTCCCTGACGAGTGAATTGAATTATATCTGACACAAGGTCTTGTTCCCTGAG
The DNA here is from genome assembly GCF_035594125.1 of Scylla paramamosain. Classification (NCBI taxonomy): domain Eukaryota; kingdom Metazoa; phylum Arthropoda; class Malacostraca; order Decapoda; family Portunidae; genus Scylla; species Scylla paramamosain. Next base: position 26,730,953 of record NC_087160.1, read on the forward strand.
ATTATTGAACTTTTCCTTAACGAATTAAACTCGAACTCACAACACAGACTGATTGATTCATATAACTCTTTTTCCTTCTCCTCAGTTAGTGTCCCGCTTCAATATGAGGTCGCTGTTTGGGATGAGCCTTCTCCATGTGGCACTATTGTATGCTTCTGCTTCGTCTACCCCCTTCTGTCTTACATTCTCCTTCACGCAGTTGATCCACTTCTTTTTTGGTCTTCCTCTCTTTCTCGTCCCATGTACTATTGCAAAAATTCTAATCTGGTATAAGAAATGCAGGAAAACTGGAAACTCGTGAACTATTTTTACAGCATAGAAAAGTGTTAGTCTTTAGGTAAAAAAGAAAAATTAATATACACACACACACATACACAAACACACACACACACACACACACACACACACGTATACACACGTTTTCATTACTCAGGCTTTTCATTATTATCAGGTTTTCTCAATAGTACATCATCCCAACGTAGCCGCACCATCTCAATCTTCCTTTTCGCTACCACACAAATTTTCCCTTCAATACTTATCACATTTTAGGCACTATTTTTGTTTTAAACTTTCAAAAATATTTCTATAGCATAAAAAAAGATAAAAATTTTCTTCAGCTTTCTTTCTGACCTCTCTCGTGTCTTCAAGCAAACCATTTTTACGGTGCTAGAGAGGTTAAGGAAGGACGACCGAAGCAGAAAGACAGTTAAACATCACTGCCTTTTCAAACCAGACAGTGTAAGATGATCTGGCAAAGCACCACAAACCAAAGGGAGGACGACTACAATATCAAAACTAAGATTAAAGTAAAAGCAAGTTGATAATAAAAAAAATATTATCTTTTAAAACCAGACAATGCAAGGTGATCTCTCCTCGAAGTGCCACAAACCATAGTGAGAAAGGATACAATATATCAAAACATGATATCGGAATCTATTTGATGTCGATAATTTGAAACGTCTTCTCTTCCATTTCATTTGAAAATAAATAAATAAATAAAGACAGACTGTTAGCACACTGGTAAATGTATACAATGAAGACTCATAAATGTTAAAGACTATTTTAATGTATATGGGAAAATTAAAATGCAATAATATTTGCGTCTCTAAATTTTCAAAGTTTCCTTATTCACTGTATGTTAAAGAAATTATACAAAAATAATTAGTAATTCCACCGGTAAACGGTTAAAACAAATATCAATAAATGGAGAAAAACATATACGAGTAAATTTTCATGAAAATGGCAATAAAAACACAACATGGGAATGACTTCAAAACGACTCATTCACTCCAGGCCAGAGTAAAGAAACATGGCCAGTTATTCCACCTGTAAATACATAAAATAAACGTTCATAAATGAAAAAAAAAAAAGGTATTTTCATGTAAACGACAAAATTAAAATACAATAAGAGAGTTTTATTTGCAACTCTTTATTTAACATGTCTCCTTATTTATTTTACACGAAAATAAAGAAAAAAAGTGTGTTATTTCACCAATGAACGCGTAAACCAAATAGTTGCAGAAAGAGAGAGAGAGAGAAAAAAAAATGGAAAACAGTAAAAAAAGAGCAGAGAAAAAAAAAATCGTATTCTTCTGACTTTGTAGGGTTAGCGGATAACAGGCAACACAGCGCTTAATAATTTGAGCTATGCAACTGCTCACCTCTGCGGAAGATTTGTGGGGTTGGGCTGGGGGGAGCATAGAGAGTAATCCCGACAATGGAGTCACACGGGAATGCCAAAAGTCGCGTGGGATCGGCGCCAAATCGACTTGTTTTCCCGCTTCATTTACTTGGCCAGGGAAGAATGAGGGTGAAATATATAGCCGTTTATTATTCGACATTTTTATAGCTTCATGGAACTCGGGAATGTAAAAAAAATATATATATAAAGAGACAGTAAAATTTTATGAGAGATCCCCTTTAAAAGAGAGGAGAGAGAGAGAGAGAGAGAGAGAGAGAGAGAGAGAGAGAGAGAGAGAGAGAGAGAGAGAGAGAGAGAGAGAGAGAGAGAGAGAGAGAGAGAGGATTGAAACTGAAACATGCCAAGCGAAGGTCAGACAGAAATTACAATTGTATATGTACCGAGGAAAGTGAAGGGCGTAAAGGTACAGAGACATGAAGGTCCAGGGAGGGAAGAGAAGGCAAGGGAAGGGAAAGGAAAGTTGCAAAGGTAGATGAAGGGGATTAGTAACGCGGACAAAAAGCAGAGAGAGAGAGAGAGAGAGAGAGAGAGAGAGAGAGAGAGAGAGAGAGAGAGAGAGAGAGAGAGAGAGAGAGAGAGAGAGAGAGAGAGAGAGAGAGAGAGAGAGAGAGAGAGAATCAAATATTTATTCTATCTGTGGAATAATTTCATTCTCATTAGTTGACAAGTGGGGAAAAAACACAAAAATAAAAGTTAATCCACAAATATTAATCCTGAGTCTGATCTTGCAAGCCAGCGATTTATATTGATCTGTCTGTCTGGCTGTATGTCTATCTGCCTATCTATCTGTCTATCTCTGTCGCTGTCTATTTTCTTTGTCTTTGGTATCTATGTATGGCAATTTATTACTCCCTGTCTGCTTGTCTCTGTGTGTGTGTCTGTCTGTATGTCTACTTTGTCTCCGCCAATTTATCTTTGTCTTCTCTGTGGTATCTATCTCTGGTTACCTGTGTGTGTCTATGTCTGTGTTTCTGTCTGTCTGTCTGTCTGTCTATCTCTGTTTCTGTGTCTATTTATCTCTGTGTCAACGGTTTTTGTCTCCTGTTGCTGATCTACCCGTCCCTGTGTCTGTCTACGTGTCTCTCTGTGTGTCTGTCTGTCTATCTATATTTATGTTTGTCTGTTATTTTGTCTGTCTCTTTCTATACCTGTCTACCATCCCACACTAGTACACCTATCCAAGCAGTACCTGTCACCCACGCTTAGTTCCTATCCACCCTCCCACACTGTACCTGTCACCCCTAATATCTATTCACCCTGTTACACTCTACCTGTTCCTTCCAGTACCTACTCATCTACTCAGACAGTACCAGTCATATCCTCGTACCTGATCACGAACCTCATGCTGTACCTGCCACCCCCTGTTAAGCTTGCCAGTAACGATAAATGTGCGCTTAATCCCGTCCAATCAGCAGCCTCGATATACGCTTCCTCATCCAATAAGCACTTGACAGAAAGACAGTCCTCCTCGTCATCTACCAATCACATTAATTTCGGATTTGCCTCCCTGCCACGTACGGTTACCTGACACTAATTTGACGGTGCAGCAGAAAGACAGCCAAGGGAAACGTAGTATTCTTTAGGTTTTCAAAGTATATCGTGGCATAAGTAACGTATCAAACATTAACCATTAAAAATCTGGGTCTTGTTTGTTGCTTGATACAATCGGTTGCGCGCGCGCGCGCGCGCGCGCGTGTGTGTGTGTGTGTGTGTGTGTGTGTGTGTGTGTGTGTGTGTGTGTGTGTGTGTGTGTGTGTGTGTGTGTGAGTGTGTGTGTGACGGTTACCAGACAGGCAGCAGCAGACAAACAAGGGAAAGAATAATGTACCTCACCTTTTAAAAATATGAAGTGGCATTAGTGACGTGTTTGATGAGTAACCTTTGAAAGCTGAAGAGTAATTTGGTGTTTAACACAATCTGAAAATGTTTTGTGTGTCTGAGCAAGGAAAAATAAATAAACTTCAGCTTTTCAAAGAAGAAAGCCGTATTAGTGACGTGTTTAAGTAAGAACTCCTGAAAACTAAAGTTTAATTCAGTGTTTAATACAATCTCAATATGTTTTGTGTGACTGGATGGTTATAGGGTACACCAAAACGAATTTTATGGTACATTAGGAGAGACAAGGAAAGAAATAATTCACCTCAAGTTTTTTGAAATTATAACGTGACATTAGTAACATATTAACGTAATAACTTTAAAAAAAATCGGGGTCTTCTTTGTTGTTTAATACTGTATATTGTGTGTGTGTGTGTGTGTGTGTGTGTGTGTGTGTGTGTGTGTGTGTGTGTGTGTGTGTGTGTGTGTGTGTGTGTGTGTCGTAATGGTCACAGGGAACGAGCTGCTATACATAAGAGGCGGTAATGAAAACAAGAGAGAAATGCATGGGTAAGTAACACGAATCGGTGAAAATGCTCACTCTTGCGTTACTATTGGCGAGGAAAACATCGGGGTTGAGGTCTGATTTGCGGTACGTGTAGGGAGGTCGCGGGGAGAGCAAACCAAGCCAGGAATAAAGCCCCTGCAGTAGTAGAGATAATAAAGAACGCTTATCAAAGACTGCCTGTGAACTGCAGCGCCTCTTGGGTACGTTTACGCTCTTAACTAGATGGATTACGGGCTGACACTTGGGCTGCAGAAGCACTAGTGATATCAGAGTGCAGCGTTATACCCTTTCAACAATAGTGGCCATGGATTAAAGGATAAAGAAAATTGTACGACGCTGTAGTACTTTATAGCGATAAGAAACAGAACTGCAGGCTTTTAACTAGAATAGCTGTGAATTAAATGATACCTCGGGATGCTGCGGTAGTGAACCAGGATGGGTGTTTTGAGCTGCTATAAGCTCTCGTAGTATCTAATTTCATATGACACAGTGATGATCAGTCCGGGTTTCATGTGTGTTTTCTCATAGATAGTACAAGTCTCGTTAAGCTATCAATACATTTATGAAAACGCGTCCAAAACACTAGAATTGAGCATTAAAGCGCTTTAAACATATGTAATATCTAATTTCAAATGCCAGAGTTGATCAGTTCAAGGTTCATGTGTGTTTTTCCTATTGGCGGTACAAGTCTCGTTAAATCTTCAATAAAATCAAGAAAAACCCTCGAAAACTAAAATAACATCAACTGGAGCCTGTTAAAAGTAATGGTGAGGAGACAACGAAACATTTGGACAAATTTTCATGGCCACGGTAAACGTCTGCTGTCATTGGTTATAAGACAAGACGTCTGAACGTTTTGAAAATAGTCGCTGAAAGAGAGAGGAGCAGCATGGGGCAGGTGGGAGGGTATTTTCGAGAGCAGCGTCGACCCGAGGCTGCTTGCACGGGTCAGAGGAGAGCAGTTGATGGCCATATTAGATCAGCGGGTCACTTCAGAGAGCAGCAAGTGATGGGCTGGCCATGTATCCTTGAACAGGCTATATTGGATCCCAGCCCATCACAACATTCTTCTCTGCCTGTCTGTACGTTTGTGTCTCGCTTTGTACTTACGTCTATCTCCATGTATTCGACGCCTTGTGACATTGATTTTTTATAGTGCTGTTCAATCAATCAATCAATTAATCTATAACATACACACACACACACACACACACACACACACACACACACACACACACACACACACACACACACACAACAAACACACTCTCTCTCTCTCTCTCTCTCTCTCTCTCTCTCTCTCTCTCTCTCTCTCTCTCTCTCTCTTGCCTGATAAAGCGCTTAAAGGGACTTTTGTGTAGATTCACGGGGATTCTACCAATTAACATGCCTTTTTCAAACCTTTGTCCCCGCCTATTCCTGCTTGCGCGCGCACATATGGATACTCTCTCTCTCTCTCTCTCTCTCTCTCTCTCTCTCTCTCTCTCTCTCTCTCTCTCTCTCTCTCTCTCTCTCTCTCTCTCTCTCTCTCTCTCTCTCTCTCTCCTGGTGTCTGTTTTTATGTGTTACTTTGTTCATTACTTCCTTTTATCCAGCTGACAGTATAGTCTTCGGTATTGATTCTCCGTATACCTCTTTCATAGCGGTTACCTGCCTTTTATTTGAGTGTGTGTGTGTGTGTGTGTGTGTGTGTGTGTGTGTGTGTGTGTGTGTGTGTGTGTGTGTGTGTGTGTGTGTGTGTGTGTGTGTGTGTGTGTGTGTGTGTGTGTGTGTGTGTGTGTGTGTGTGTGTGTGTGTGTGTCTGTGTGCGTGCGTAGGTGCGTGTGCACGCTTCTCGATACTTTATCCTTTCATGTGTATTACTGCTCTTCGTCAGTTCCTATGGTACTCTCTC
>NC_087160.1:26741931-26754431 GCF_035594125.1 Scylla paramamosain
AATTGAAATGTGAAATCTTTTAGCCAACTCACTGGTATGTGAAGAACATCACCGTTCATTAGTGTTCTTTAGTTTGTGTATTCTATGGCGAGCTTATGAGACTCATTGATACCGTGTTATATGTAAATTTCTATGTCAATATGGCATGTAGAAATGTCGTTATTAGTAAAGACTCCTGAGCAGGATGTTAAATTGCCAGGAGGACATATCGCATTAGTGCTCGTTGTGCCATTGAAGCCACCAAAACATACAACTTTCTCTGGTGCAAACATCACAAATCTCTACGTAAATCTTAAAAACACAAAATTTAGTGTAATACTGTTATGAAGTTTTGTCAGAAATCTGAACCTAATTGTCTGGGATGATTGTTTTCCTCAGTTATCCATCTTTCTGTCAATATGAATATTTTAAAGTTCAGCGTATCACGTAACCATCACGACTAAATTAGATTTGGCGATTAAAAAAAGATTACTTAGCTTTTCTCAGCAGTTCTAAGTGTTTTCTTGTATTCCACAGCTCCATGACAATGTTCATTTGCATGAAATCACACGGAGAAAACTTTTTTTTTTTTGATACCCTTTTTTTTTTCTTTCTTTCTTTACTATTGCATAAGATGTTCGCCTTTTCCATAGGTTTCCGGTCTCAAATAAGAAAGGCATATCTTCACTGAACCTTTGCTTTGTCAAAGAAATTATTACCTCCGCTGAGAGGTGAAAAAAAAAAAAAATGTGATTACAGTGCGTTACTCGAAGGCCACGAAGCAAATATTAGAAAGAAACCTGATGGATACTTCTGCGTAAAAAGAATATACGGGAGCTTGAGAGAGAAAAACAAATGAATATAGTTGTCACAGAGACCAGATAATCTAGCCTTTTAAAACTGAAGGAGTACCGAAGACTGTAAAGCAGAGCAAGAGAAAGCGTTCTGTAGCCAAGCAGGGAAGGGGATGAAGGAATTAAGTTACTGATTAACTTTTGCGTTACTCTAATGGTCTGACAATGGATAAGTAAGAAGGGAGTAGTGAACAGAGGATCTTTTGAAGAGGCGAGGCGTGTTGTTGGGAAGTTAATGAGAGCAGCAGTAATGAATTCAGAAAGGGAACCGGGAGAGAGGGAGACTGCAGCAGACAGTGAGAAACTGAAGGCAATTAAAGAGGGAAAAAGACGAGGGGAATAGAGTTTGAGTCTACCTTGTTTGGAAGTGTGGTGTGAATGCAGGTCCCCTCCTACACATAGCAGATAAGTCCCCTATATGAAGATTTACCGGACCCTTACACAGAGGCAGCATTGTGGTGGAGGGGAAGTGACAAAAACGTAGAGCGATTGTAACTTTACTGAATATGTCTTACGAAGAAGTGAGATGCAAACTTTCCCTAAGACATTCAATGCAAAGGAGTGTTAGCATGAGTGTTGGTGACCAGAGAATCGGTTACTTGTGTGGAGAGTTGTGTCAACCTGATGTGTGCCTCTGGTAACCTTTACACTGTGTTAACCTGTAGTTTTCCTTATTTTTCTCATCATTTCTCGAGCTTTTAAGGGTACATGGATTTTATATGAAAAGGTTGTCGACGTTTTATTGGCGCGCCGAATGAAAGCGTGTCTCCAGCAAGAAAGACAGATGAGTATTGATGGACGTACGGGAAAATGATAAACAAGTGCGTCGATTAAGTAAGAGTCAGAAACTTCTTATTCATAGAAAACAAAATTTACGTGCAGGATGTCCTTGTGGTTGTGAAATGTGAGAATGAGATGTCATTTCAAGATTTCAAGAAGAGGAGATAGGGGAAGGATCGCATACAGAAAGACGGAATGATCGACAAGGATAAAAGAACAGAGTAATATTAATAAAAAGATGATAAAATAACACAAATGGAGATGGACAGGACATGTGAAAAGAGAGTGGAGAAGAGACGGAAAGAAAGAAAAGAGTGATTGATCGACTGAGCCAAGCGAGACAATGAGGACAGCAATGGAGACGAGACAGGAGAAGGATAGACCGAACAGAAAGAAACTGGGAAACTTGGCCACAATGCATGAGAAAGAAAGACGAATGAAGGAGGACTGTTAACACTTCCAGACTTGCAATATACGATTTTATACCCAAAGATACAGATACACCAATATAACGGAATATTTAAAAAGACGCCTGGTCTAATTAGGATGTTTCGCTATCGTCGTGACAATAACGTAGTGAAGACAATATTGTTACTGTGTCCTATATTTCATTTGTGACGATTGATCAATTGTAGACTATCACTATTTTTTTTTTTTTTTTGAGATTGGCAATTAAAGATGACTGGTTGAGGAGTACGCGTGAACTGAAGATTTATTATTCACTTGTTTTAAGGAGACTGGTTGAAAAATGAAATAGTGAGAGTGAAATAAAGAGAACATTTTTGAGGAACTGGTGGAATTTCTGAGTTTCCTGCAATCAGGAAGAGCTGAAAAAAAGTTGGTTTAATATATAATAATTAATGAAAAGAAACAAAAAATCATGGTAATTTAAAATGGAGTCAGCGTCTCTCTCCCTCCCTCTCTCTCTCTCTCTCTCTCTCTCTCTCTCTCTCTCTCTCTCTCTCTCTCTCTCTCTCTCTCTCTCTCTCTGTGTGTGTGTGTGTGTGTGTGTGTGTGTGTGTGTGTGTGTGTGTGTGTGTGTGTGTGTGTGTGTGTGTGTGTGTGTGTGTGTCCGTTTCTCTCAACAAACATAATAAAAATTAATATAACATGATTCTGTATTTTTTTCTTTTTTGAATGGAGGAAAGGAAAGCAATCAAGGCAAGCTTTTCGAGGATAATAAGATGAAAGAACGACCAAGAGCCCCTTTCTCAGCAGAATGAAAGCGCTAATTTTCACACGAGCTAAACTTATATATTGCTAAACGAACACGCACACACAAAGAAAAACCTCAAAATCATAAAGTGAAGAGTATTTAAAAAAATCAAAGAAGAGCTTAATTCAATTCAAAAGCAAAATTAAATATAGGTGAAAACAAATTTGACACACACACACACACACACACACACACACACACACACACACACACACACACACACACATACACAATTGTATATATAATGATCGCTAATTATTGACATTTCCCTTTAATTCCGAAGCAGCGAAGGGAGGGGAGAAGTGTAGAGGTAATTACATAATGTGGCTCACGGCTGCCTATAAGGAGGAGGGAAGAGGGCAGATGGGGCTCCAGGTGTCCCGATAATGAAGGTCGTCCCTCCATTAGGATTCTCACCTGCGGCTCTTTTTAGCAGGTAAAGGGAAGAGGAAAGGCGAGGTGTGGTTTGAGAAAAAAAGTGGTAGAGGAGACGAGGGATGCTGGTACTGCTGACGGCGATGTTGATATGAGAAGGAAGCGACTGAGGGGATAAGAGAGAGAGAGAGAGAGAGAGAGAGAGAGAGAGAGAGAGAGAGAGAGAGAGTGTGTGTCTCTCTCTCTCTCTCTCTCTCTCTCTCTCTCTCTCTCTCTCTCTCTCTCTCTCTCTCTCTCTCTCTCTCCATCTCTCTCTGTGTGTTTATGTGTGTGTGTGTGTGTGTGTGTGTGTGTGTGTGTGTGTGTGTGTGTGTGTGTGTGTGTGTGTGTGTGTGTGTGTGTGTGTGTGTGTGTGTGTGTGTGTGTGTGTGTGTGTTACTGAAACGTGGTTCTGTTCGACCGTAGATTTAAGTAAAGTCTCGTATGGGTCGGTGGTGGTCAGCCTGTGTCGTGTTGGTGCAGGACATCGAGGTTTATAGTAGCACCCCTTGAAGGCCACAGCCCCCCAGCACAGCCATATGAATAATGATTCCATAGTTGCATTGCGCCACGCCACGCTGAGAATGTTTTCTGCTACAACCATCACTGAAGATCGATGCATCACGACGCTGTTCCCTCATTATTTTCTTGTCTTTCAATTAACTGCGCCACATAACGTATTTTTGTACTGCTAATAATTAATGCTATGGTACAATACTTTATTATATTTTTATAGATATAGCTGTGTTCCGTAGTCTTATTACTGTCGTTAGCGCTGGTCTCAATCTTAAGTCCTCTGATCTGATGAGTTTATCAGCAGTCGCGTCAGAGGATCAGATAAATTAAGACTGAGGGAAAATGCGAAACTCAGTGTGCGTACTCTGCTTCTTACCAGGACTAATAGTGCTACAAAAGATGGATAGAGAGTAAGCACTCACTTTTGAACAACAAATGATCAATGTTGTGCTAAAATACCGATCTACTAAAGAGACAGACAAGCAACAGGCATGCACTGCCTCTACCCTGACGAGCACATAACGGCGTGCCTCTATCAACATGTGACATCACGGCGGGAAACTCGAGTGTTTGATTGAAGAGGATCCTCCCATGGACACATCAATAACATTCAAGGGAAACCTTAGCAAATAAAAGGTGATTGAATAATTCCAAGAGCTTCTGCAACAATAATGTAGTACTGCGTGTGCCCGTGTTCAGCACAGAGCTACCACGGGCACCTTGTCACACTCGGGTCTCAGGTCTGTGTCGCCAAACGTTTCAGCGTCCTACCCCGACTACCTAAAACAAACTCTAGGGTATTTTCATGACGCTAATGATAGTTTGGTAAAGATTCCGCACCATCAGTGGTAAAAAGCATTCATGGGAACGCGGGTAATAATCTTAATGGCCTTTGAAAATAGTCCTAATGAGGGAACAAAGCGGGGCCGTGACGTACTAACACGATACCAGGAACAATTTCAGGTTTCCGGCAAAGTCAATTAACCAGTTATTATCGTTGCCTTTGGTCATTAACTCCTCAAAAACTTGGGAGAAGGTAGCTAATTTCCGTGAGCAATAAGAGCAACTCTGCCAGGACCTCATGACATGGCCAGAAAATGGTGTTTGAAGTAAGACCGAGTCGAGCAGAGGGAACATAAATGAGAATGACATTGCAGATATTTAAATACTGGGACATACACCTTGTCTCTATTCACACGATTACTTTCCACACGATTAGCTTCTGTCAATCTGGCGTAGAAAGGAAAAAGCAAAAAGAACATATAAAAAAAATAAAGAAAGAACAAGAATACATTTTCAACCTTAGGAGCATTGTCACAAAAGATATTTTTTATTTATTTTTAAAAGTTTCAAATTTTACGTATTCCTGATTTGTATTTTCTGTGCATAGAAATTGTCGTACTTTTTGTACTCCATTAAAATTATCAAGGTTTTTAATGTGGCTGAGGGTGAAGGAGTGTTCATACGCGTCATTGTATTAGAGGAATGAGAGACGTGGATTTATTTAAGGTTCCAAATTTGATGTATCCACGGTCTGTATTTCCTGCATATATTTTTCTGTACCTTGTTTCGCATTCCATTAAATCTATCACAATTGTTTTTAAAGGAGCTGAGGCTGAAGAAGTGTTCATGCATGCCATTCAATTAGTGGCGTGGAGAGCGTTATGATCCGCAGTGCCTTGACAGACTTGATTGGCGGAGTGGCGGAGTGCGTGGCGGCGTCAAGGTGGCGTGACCATCAGTGCCAATATCCATCACACGCCGCGCAGTGATGACCCGACTCATGATGGTGACACTTCCAGCCACACCCAATTGTCTGGCGAACGATTCCACACACACACACACACACACACACACACACACACACACACACACACACACACACACACACACACACACACACACACACACACACACGATGCTTGACTTTATTTTTTTACTAATTTCTATGAAAGAGTCACTGGCCAAGGGCAAAAAAAAAAAAAAAAGAGAGAGGAAAAAAAAAGCTCTCTCGAATGGCAGCTCCCAAAGCGAAATCAGAGAGAATGATCAAATAACAGCGGATCAGCGTCTCGAAACTTCCCTTTTGAAAGAGTCTATTCTAGAATGTGTGTACATATGCGTATGTGGCTAAGAAACTATTTGAACTGAACTGAACTGAACTGAGAGAGAGAGAGAGAGAGAGAGAGAGAGAGAGAGAGAGAGAGAGAGAGAGAGAGAGAGAGAGAGAGAGAGAGAGAGAGAGAGAGAGAGAGAGAGAGAGAGAGAGAGAGAGAGAGAGAGAGAGAGAGAGAGAGAATGAGAAAGATTAAGTACATAACAGATGATAAAAACTAGCATTTAAAGATAAGATACAACAAATTTAATCACCCACAAAATATGAATAAGTAAGAACCAATTTTGTGATAAGAAAATACACACACACACACACACACACACACACACACACACACACACACACACACACACACACACACACAGACACACAAGTTGTTTGTCGCCTACACTCTTAAAATATTCCTCGGATTTTTCATATTCCTACCATCACTCTGTCTCCCTCCGTCCCTTCCTGTGCAATCCCCCCTGTTTTTCATTGCAGTCTCCACCGCTCTGTGTCTCCCTCTCCTGAGCAAACAAAAACTAAGGGTTCTCGCTGTTCTGTGATCACAAAACACTTCCCTGGAGGTATGTAAAGAAGGCTACGAGGAGGGACTAAAGGCATGTCGCTCCTCTCCTGTGTGATGTTTTGATCCCCCTTCCTTCGCGTCTCATTAAATATAAGGGTGCAAATCATTCTACTCTCTAAGGTCGAGTTCTATAGTTCTGTATTTTTTGTTTGTCTCCCTGCCTCTTCTTCCCCACACACTCTTTCTCTCTAACTCTTTCTCGTTTTCTATTCGTCAATCAGTCGGTATTTTTGTCTCAATCTCGGTTTTTTTTTTTTTCCACGGAGCTCTAATATATATATTTTTTTCTTTTTCCGTCTCATATAAGATGCAAGTGTGGGTTAGTTGCAATGTGGACAGGAAAGGTATAAGAAATGAATTAGATTTAAAGTAAAGAATTAAATTATTGAGTGATAATACAAAATTGAATGTCTCACATGTAAATTAATAATTTCTCTCTCTCTCTCTCTCTCTCTCTCTCTCTCTCTCTCTCTCTCTCTCTCTCTCTCTCTCTCTCTCAAACACACCTACGCATACACTTTCCATCTTGCCAGAGTTAATGAGAGAGAGAGAGAGAGAGAGAGAGAGAGAGAGAGAGAGAGAGAGAGAGAGAGAGAGAGAGAGAGAGAGAGAGAGAGAGAGAGAGAGAGAGAGAGAGAGAGAGAGAGAGAGAGAGAGAGAGAGAGAGAGAGAGAGAGATTGGTTAACTCACTCCAAAAACATCATTTACATATTGATATTGTTCGTAATTACTTACCCGTAGCTGAATAATGCTCTGTCCACCTGTCTGTCTTCGCACCTGTCTATCTACACACGTCATCTATCTACTCATCTACCTTTCTATCCACATGTGTCCAATTAAACGAAAAAAGGTTGAGAAAATAATAAAGCCCTTAGGAGAATGAAAAACAAACGAAGGAAATGAGGTGAAGAGAATCCCATTCATATATTGCTGGCCTTCCTTTCCCCGCCACAACTCATCTTTAACATATTCTCCCAAACCAATCGAACACTCATCAATAAGTCGGGTGAGTACAAGGAGGGGTACCACCAAGCCGTAGGGTCTTTTATACCATTCTCCAGCAGTTCAGCCTCCCTGCCTCTCGCTCCCCACTCCCTCGTTCGTCCATTTGTCCTTACGTTACACTGAAACCCCGCCATCAGTCTTGCCTTGTCTTTCACATACAGGGAGAGTTATTCTTGAGCCTTTTGAGACTATGGCTGAGCTTCCTTCGTGTCTTTGTATTTTATTGAGTGATGTATTTCACTATGTTCTCCGTCGCCTTATATATACTAAGCAAGTCTTCATTCTTCGATTTCAATAAGCCAGCTGAGCTTCGTCCCTATTCTGTATCTGATCCCGTGATTTATTTCATTGTGGTCTCTCTTCCTGTCTGTATATAGATTGCTTCTTACTTCGAGTTTGTTACGCGGGTTGAGCTTATGTTGCATTGATACCTATTTTTGATTTATTTATGATCGTGGCGAGATTACTGCATTATCTTCGCGGGGCATTTTATTACGCGATGTATCTCCTTGCTTCCTGGATACTCAAGGTTTCTTTTTCCAACCAAGTGACGTTTCTTGAAATTTCATTGCGTGGCCAAGCTTATATTCCATATATATATATATATATATATATATATATATATATATATATATATATATATATATATATATATATATATATATATATATATATATATATATATATATATATATATATATATATATATATATATATATTTTATTTTTTTTTTTTTATATAGTCCAACTTATTACGTGATGCAACTCAGTGTGTATGTTATTAGTAAACACACTATGCTGAGATTGACTTGATCAGAGTTCCTCCTCCTCCTCCTCCCCCTCCTCCTCCTTCTTCTCCTCCTCCTCCTCCTCCTCCTCCTCCTCCTCCTCCTCCTCCTCCTCCTCCTCCTCCTCTGCCTCCTCCTCCTCCTCCTCCCTCTCCTGTTCCTCCTGCTACATGTGATTCGATACTCATACAGAGGGGAGTTCGATGCTAATTGACACTCGACAGCAGTAAGGACGTGGGGACTCCGCCATTAATCCCCACGCCCTGTAACTAATAAGCTGCACTGAACACTGATGTGTGTGCTAACGAATGATAAACCTACTAATGTAAGATCTATAGGGGGGATGTTTTTCGTCCTTAGAAGATGCAAAAATCCTATCTTTCATTTTGTCGTGTGGACATTTCGACTAGAGATGAATCTGTAGGTTGTTATGATTGATAAACCTTGATGTGACTTTTATGGATGATTTTTTTGTTGTTTTTCTTTTGTGCTCAGGAGATGCAGTTCTTTTTTAACCTTTTATCGTTTACATATTTTCAATGGTGATCAACGTGTAGGATGTTTTGAATGATAAACTTTAGTATGACTTCTATAGATGAATGTTTGTTTTTGTTCTCATGAGATGCAGCTTCTTATTTAACATTTCATCGCTTATATGTTCCCAATGGAGATTAATATATAGGTTGTCAATGAAACACTTAAGCCTAACTATGGACACCTTAGTACTCCAAGAAGACGCTAATCCTACTTACAATTTTAACACATACTTATTCCAACTGAAGATCAATGTATAGGTGATTCATGAAATGGATAATCTCAGGTATCACATGAATACTTGAATATTATTTGCTTTTAGTACTCTCAGAAGATTCAAATTCCAATCATTCTCTCTACCATGTACTAATTCCAACTAAAGATCAATGTATAGTTCGTTAATAAAATGGATGTACTGAATCATCTGGGGGCTGCCTGAACACGTGTCAAGGGATCCTCAGGTGCACGAGTTCGAATCCTGGCCACGGTCCGAGGGTAGGATGGGCATCCCCTCAGGGTAACGGTTCCCAAATGCCAAATCAAGATCCTTCGTTACGCGGCACCATCCTGATCCTGATAGACTAGGGAGGCCGGACGTATAACTGAAAAAAAGTATGTACGTATCTGTGGGCGAATATTTCCCTTACAAGACCCATATCCTTCTCATCACTTGTTATCTATACTTTAATTTGACACTGACAACTCAAAGACATCCCTTCTTGTAAGGCAGCGAGCGTCCTTCACTCCACCACTCAGGTACTATATACTTATCGTCACCGCCCATAAAGCCTCAAGTATGCAGGAGAAAAAAGGCAATAAAGTCATCCACCAGACAGTATAGATTCACAGATAAAAGGCAGAAAAGAGATTCCCTCCATAAAATAATACTTTGAATAGCCACACGTTTCTCCCCCTTTGCTTTCTTTCCGTGTCTTCGTTTTCTATTGGTTTTCTGTTCATCCAATAGTGAGCCTTCTTATCCCAGCGCCACGGATCTTGAGGGACCAATCACGAGGCTCCCGAAGGATAGCTAATGATGTGACGCTATTATGTCCGTCGCCAGCCAGCCTGCCTGCCTCGAGTGCTGCGGCGTCTCTCCAGCACCTCATCACGGGGCTGTTTGGATGCGGCTGTTGTTGTCTCAGGTTTGAAAAAGAACAAGGGGAGGGGAAGGTAGAAGAGGAAGAAGGTACAAGTAGTAGTAGTAGTAGTAGTAGTAGTAGTAGTAGTAGTAGTAGTAGTAGTAGTAGTAGTAGTAGTAGTAGTAGTAGCAGAAGAAGAAGAAGAAGAAGAAGAAGAAGAAGAAGAAGAAGAAGAAGAAGAAGAAGAAGAAGAAGAAGAAGAAGAAGAAGAAGAAGAAGAAGAAGAAGAAGAAGAAGAAGAAGAAGAAGAAGAAGAAGAAGAAGAAGAAGAAGAAGAAGAAGAAGAAGAAGAGGGAGAAATGGATGATTGAGTGACTGATGAATTGATTGATCGATACTGGTGCTGAGGGATATAAAAGAAAAGAATAAGAACAAGAACAAGAGTAGGATAAAAAAAAAATGAATAAGAATAAGAAGTATGAGAGAGAGAGAGAGAGAGAGAGAGAGAGAGAGAGAGAGAGAGAGAGAGAGAGAGAGAGAGAGAGAGAGAGAGAGAGAGAGAGAGAGACATTGAAATATATTTTTTGCCTCCTTCATTTTACATGACCAAAGCAACTTACACGCATGCACTCACCCGCTATCTTCCTCCCACTCTTTTCAGCGGCTAGGCAAAGAAGGAGAAGATGGTAGGAGAGGAGGAGGAGGAGGAGGAGGAGAAGGAGGAGGAGGAGGAGGAGGAGGAGGAGGAGGAGGAAAAATACAGCGAGTGGTGCATGGTAGTGAATTGAAGGAGGAAGGGAGGGAGGGGCGGGGGATGGAGCAGGGAGGGAATAAAACAGCATGAGTGGGTAGCGAGTGGGAAGAAGGGGATGCTGTGGGCGGGAGGGGCGATGCTCACTAACAAAGGCTATTGAAGAAGTAGAGTCTCCTTCCTTCCATTACGCAAATTGACGTTGCTCGGGTTGTGTGAATAACAATGACTGAGGAGTGACAGTGTGGCGAGGAAGCAACGATGCAGAGGAGGTGAAGCGGACGCCGGTGAGGGGGAACAGGACAAGGGACGATGGGAATGTGAGGTGAAGAGGTGAAGGGAAAGGCAGGGAGGTGAGGATAACAGGGAAAGAAATTACTAAGAGATGAGAAAGGTGTTAGGATAGTGACAGAAGGGAAAATGAGGAAAGCATAGGAGGAAACGACAGGGAGGTGAGGAGAAAAGAAGAGGATAGCAGGGATGTGAGGGAAGAAAATAGAGAAAGGGAGTAAATAGCTGGGAAACGAGGGAAATAGGGAAAAAATAAGCAAGAGGTAACGGGAGCAGGGGAAGGGAAGATGAGGGGAGCCAGGGTAGGTGGATGGCAGGGAGATAAAGAGATGAGAGGAGTAGGGGAGGTAAAGGGAACTACCACCACCATGACCACCCCCACCACCACCACTGCCGCCGCCGCCACCACCACCGTACGTAAGTTAAGGACGAAGGTCAAGTTTTTACAGTCAAATCATCTGGTACACTTTTTCAATCTTTTCCTCTCTTCACGATTACATGAGGAGATGAACTCAACTGGTGGTCAATGTATCTATAATCCTAAGATTGTGTCGAAAAAGCGTTCTCTTGAAAGATGTAGTTGTAGTAATGGTGGTAGTAGTGGTAGTAGTAGTAGTAGTAGTAGTAGTAGTAGTAGTAGTAGTAGTAGTAGTAGTAGTAGTAGTAGTAGTAGTAGTAGTAGAGTATTAGCAGCAGCAGTAGTAGTAATAGTTCGTCTAGCATTC
The DNA here is from genome assembly GCF_035594125.1 of Scylla paramamosain. Lineage (NCBI taxonomy): Eukaryota > Metazoa > Arthropoda > Malacostraca > Decapoda > Portunidae > Scylla > Scylla paramamosain. Next base: position 26,753,554 of record NC_087160.1, read on the forward strand.
ATCCTTCATTCCTACAGGTTGATAGCGGAATACTTTCAGGCAACATGTATAATTCAGGGAAAGTTGTAGTGGAATAAGGGTGTGGCGTCCCATGAGTGTTTCTCGTGTCTGGCTGCTTTGAGGCGAGCGTGGAAGCAACAAGTGTGTGTGTGTGTGTGTGTGTGTGTGTGTGTGTGTGTGTGTGTGTGTGTGTGTGTGTGTGTGTGTGTGTGTGTGTGTGTGTGTGTGTGTGGGGTGGGGGGATGGATATCGTGGGTAACGCACTGTACCGTACATATTAAGAAAGATAAATGAAAGGTAAAAAAAATTGACACTCATAAAAACGTCCCTTGCAGTACATCTTTCCTTGCTACACTATGGCAATGGTTTTGTCAGACACTCATCGAAATTAAAGGAAGACCGAACAAACTTGCATGGCTTCACAACCTAATCTATTTGTTAGGTTGCACTTCCTCCGTCAGTCAGTCCTATCACACACACACACACACACACATACACACACACACACACACACACACAGAAAGGACGTCACCACCGCAATCAAAGTTTTCGTCTCAATAACGTCGTGTTTTCTTACTGACCTTCTTTTATGGTCCGAGGTTCTTGTCATATAGCATTCACTTCCACCTCCCAAACACATGATTGCGAGGGTGAGTCAAGAAAGAAGCCTTGTCGTGACTTTCTGGAACTACAAGCGCACAATCTCCCGACGACGAAGCACTACACCACGTACGTACTAACCCACTCAGACTGCCTCGTCCCAAGTTTTCGTTCCGTCACACAAATACGGATGCTCCTTTTATCAAACCGATTAAAATCCACGACAGATACGGGAAATATAAAAGAGAACGGCAACATAACTCACTCAAACGGTCTCG
>NC_087160.1:26759431-26769431 GCF_035594125.1 Scylla paramamosain
TTATGTGGCGAGGCTCGTTGCGGTCTCTCAGCGTGGGGAAAACTCCCGCGTTCTGGGGATTTACTATTTGAAGTACTTGTCCGCATCCCGCTGCTCACTTAAGGCCTCCTCACAAAGCTTAAGTCTATACATAGTGTGAAAATCACGCTTGCACCCCGCTATTCACCTCAAGAGTACATCACTAAATCGCTGTTTACCTCAGACAGTTTCACGAAGCTTAAATTTATTATATATATATATATATATATATATATATATATATATATATATATATATATATATATATATATATATATATATATATATATATATATATATGAGATATGCCTGCATCTCGCCATTCACCTCACACAAGCTCGAAAAACTCAAGTCTGTACGCACTGTAGGAGTCATACATGCATCTCACTGTTCACCTCACACATCCTCGCGAAACTCAAGCTTATACACACAGTAGAAATCATGCAGATAGTTATTCTAATGGCTAGGGAACTCTAGCACTCAATGCCTTTCATACACGGAGACGAGAGAGCCTGAATTCTACTACCCCTTAGTTCCTGCTGGCTGGGCAGGATACAAGCACAACTATTGTCACGATTACCCGAGTATTGTTTGCTGGTATAAAATCTCGCTCTTTGCAGTCTAGTAGAAGAAGCAGAACGAATCAGATAGAACATTAAATTACCCTGCTGCATCTGTGTGTGTGTGTGTGTGTGTGTGTGTGTGTGTGTGTGTGTGTGTGTGTGTGTGTGTGTGTGTGTGTGTGTGTGTGTGTGTGTGTGTGTGTTTGTGTGTGTGTGTGTGTGTGTGTGTGTGTGTGTGTGTGTGTGTGTGTGTGTGTGTGTGTGTGTGTGTGTGTGTGTGTGTGTGGAGAGCTGTATATAGAAAGGACGTTGTTTTTCTTGACGCTTTCTCCATTCCTCCGCCGCCTCAAGGGAACACCGCTGGGAGAATTTGAAATAATGTTATCCTACAGATTTGTCCAACTAGAAGGAGGAGAAGGCGGAGGAGGAAGAGGAGGATTTAAGCAAATGAATGTGGTAGATGTAAGAGAAGGAGGAGGAGGAGGAGGAGGAGGAGGAGGAGGAGGAGGAGGAGGAGGAGGAGGAGGAGGAATTTGCAGAAGCCTTTAACGAAACCAATTCTCGAGGGTCTTGTGAGCGAGGCGGAGCTGAGAGGCGGAGGGACGAGAGGGAACAAGAAGCCATTGCCTCTATTACTTAACGAGGACAAGCAATCCAGCGCACCTGCCCGCCACTCCTACTCCTTCTCCTCCTCCTCCTCCTCCTCCTCCTTCGGCTCTTGGTCTTCCACCTCCTGCTCTTCCCAGCGTCAAAGGAGGCAAAGACAGAAGTACAGTGTCGTATTAATGTTTCCATGTATACTTTCCAGGTTCCAGAGGTTCTGCTGCTCTAGAATATTAGTATCGAGGGCTGACTGGTGTTCAAAAGCCGCCCAAAGTGGTCATGCCAGTACCACACGATGTAGGATAATGGTAATGGTGGTGGTGGTGGTGGCAGAGAGGTAGTGGTGGTGGTTGTGGTGATGGTGGTGATGGTCGAATTGGCACTAGATATGCTTATGTAATCTAGCTAATGGTTCTGGAGGTGGTGATGGTGATGGTAGTGGTGGTGGTGATTATGGTGGTGGTGCTTACCTCCTACCACCACCACGACCACCATCGCCACCACCATCACCATCACACAGGCTGCCACTCTTTTTGATGCCGCAGCGCTGATGAGATATATTACTCCCTCCTCCCTCCCCCTCCCTATTGGTTGTGAACCCTTATTACAGGTTTCATTAATATGTAGGTAAATTGAAAGGGAAATTACCTTACTCTCATTCTCCTCGTCTCCTCCTCCTCCTGCTTCCTTTTTTACTCCTCCTCTTCCTCCTGCTCCTTCTTTTCTTCCTACTCCTCCTCTTGCTTCTTCTCCTCCTCCTCCTCCTCCTCGATTGAGTGTCCCTGTGGAGGTTCAAGAAGCTCGATTTCAGTTCAAAAGAGTTGACGATACACACGCTGACGGTGCACAGGCTGACGGTACAGAAGCTGACGGTGCACAGGCAGACGGTACAGAAGCTGGCCCTGAAGATACAATAGCTTACAAGATTTATCATATTCTCTTCTTATTACAAACCATCTATTTATCTATCTATCTATCTATCTATCTATCTGTCTATCTATTGGGCTATCTGTTTATCTATTTATCTATCTATGTATATATATATCTATCTATTTATCTACCTATCTATCTATCCGTCAATCATTACTTCACACAGGACATTTATATTCCCGATTATCAAAGCTTCCAAATCTCACAAAACTAACCCGCAACACGAGCTCCTAAAGAAAGAAAACAACCATCGCATTCATTTCCTCTTTCCTCTGTGTCTAATTACAAGCCTCATTTTCAGAACTTGGCACATTAAAGTCTAGTGATTCGGGGACCTGGAGTGTTGGCCCGGCAGGCACCTGTTGCGCCAGACTGTGGGAAAACGTGTCGTACTGCTCCCACCCCACGCCGTCTGTTGCCGCCCCTCGTCGATATCCTGCGGTCCCTTCATTCTTGGTATAATATGGCCGCTATTCACCCGCTCTGAGCACAAACTTTTTCTCCTCGCGTGCCTCGCCTTTTCATTGCCTATCAGGACTCGGGGAGCGATTAAACGCCACAATGCTACAGTGGTGCGTCTGAAAATTTTCATAGCCCTACCAAATGAAAAAAAAAAAAAAGTACCATTGGCTGTAGATTGTCTTCCACTGTATCATCCTCTCCAGTTGTCCTCCATAACTCAGCACGAAGGAGGGAAAAATTATCAGACTTTCCACAGTCAACATTAAGTATGTACATAACTATTAAAGCACAGAACACTACCCTTGCATGGTCTCGTAAAATTCTTTAATCCTCAAATATCACACTTGCATGGTCTTAGAGAGGTCTTATCTCTAATTAACATCAGGTTTGTACAGTCTTGAGAAAGTCTTCAATCCTTCCAACATCAAAATTGTGGGGTCTTAAATAGGTTCTTCCTGCAAATGTACGCTTGCATACACTTGAAAAAGGTTTTAATTCCCTAATCGCGATATATAAGGAAGAAAAAACATTTATCTTAAAGCGTAATGCAATTGTAATACATGAAAATTTTTCATAATTGACACACACTTGCAGAAATATTACATTACTTACTGTCTGCGATTCTGTGCCCTGAAGCAAGTTAGCATTACAGAAAACTATCTCAGAGACGCTCTTGATTACTACCAAGTAATAAAACTTCAAATTCATTGAAACAATTAGTAGTAGTTAGCAGCGTACCAAGGAGAATTTGCGTGCGTCTTAAGAATTCAATATGAGAGAGAGAGAGAGAGAGAGAGAGAGAGAGAGAGAGAGAGAGAGAGAGAGAGAGAGAGAGAGAGAGAGAGAGAGAGAGAGAGAGAGAGAGAGAGAGAGAGAGAGAGAGAGAGAGAGAGAGAGAGAGAGAGAGAGAGAGAGAGAGAGAGAGAGAGACTGAAAGTATGACGTCAACTTACAGATTCCATGGACACGGCAGTCCAGACACAGCGTTGTGCATCAAAGCGACAAATAAGGATCCTCACTCCGTTCAAGAAACACTCAGGCACGATATTCACGGCATTTGAGCTCCAGCCACTACTCGTGTTAGGGGTTCCGTCTATTGATTCTTTTGATGTTTGTAAAATCCGAAATATTCCGAAACACTGTGCCTGTTCTCTGCCTCCCTCCGCCAGCGGCACTTCCTAATTAAAGGAACATGGTTGAAGTTCCACTAATATCTGTTAATAGGGTTACGTTTGGGCTCAAGGGTCAGAAACTTCGAACCTTAAAACTTCTACAGTACACGTACTACTCTACATATATTTTTTTCTTTTTTTTTCTTTTTTTTTTTGCGGGGAAGTCGGAAAAAAGAAGCTGAGGTTTGAAAGTGAACAAGGCATATTCTATTTTTAGTCCTGATAGGGAAGAAGAGGAAGAAGAAAAAGAAGAAGAATTGGACAAGAACAAGTCAAGTGATGGACAAAAGTAAGAAAATCGAAAAACATCAGGGAAAAAGAAAATCTAAATATGAAACAGAGACCGAAAGCAAGCCAAATCCGTCTACATGAGGAGGAGGAGGAGGAAGAGAAGGAGGAGGAGGAGGAGGAGGAGGAGGAGGAGGAGGAGGAGGAGGAGGAGGAGGAGGAGGAGGAGGAGGAGGAGGAGGAGGAAGTGAAGGAGACAAACAGCAATTAGAGATCAGAAGAGAGAGTGTGGCAGGAGGTTGTGAAATAGAATGCTACCCTACGGTGATAATGATCATGTAAGGTGTTCTTTTTAAAGTGGAAAGGAAAAGATCCACTAATACTCTTCCAGAAAGATGTGACTCTTACACAGAGAAACTTTCCTGTCAGGACTGAGCCAATAGGTGCAACAGCTGTGAGTTCAGTTACTGGTGCTTTCTTTAATAACAAAATGGATATGACTTCAATCAAATCTGGAAGGCGCCAAGGTGGTTGAGGTAAAGATATGATGTTGTCAAGTCCTGAAATATATTTGGAGTAAATTTATTGTCAAGGTTGATGTTTACACAGTCATAAAGAATTCTGCAGTGTTAATAATACTTCAGAAAAGGCGGTTTTACGTTACTATTTAAATGGTAGTGAAGTGTCACATTTTACTGGAAGCCATGGAACTGCTGAAGGAGGAAATATTTCTTATCGAGAAGTAATTTGCCGTGTGGTGCCATAGGGTTTAAGATTTTCTGAGCATTATTATTAGATAAAACTCGATTACTGTAACCGAACTACATTTCTTTATTTTTATTTATTTATTTTTTTTTTAAGTCAGCGTATGGTTCAAGAGGAAGTACTTTTATTAATAAAAATAATCCAGCAATTATTGTGACATGGCGCCCTGAGGCCCAAGAGTTTCACAGTCTAAAGGTGATTCACGTAAGTGCACGCATATATCTTTGTGGAGAAAGACCGAGGCCTTTATTCTGAACCAGCTCAGAGCCTTATCTTCATTGCTTTTACTGGCTAGAGAAGAAGTTATTGAAATTTTAGCTGGCTCTAGAGGAAGATAATAAGATTTTAACTAGTTCTACAGGAGATTATAGAGATTTTAACTGGCTGTAGGAGGTTCTGATATTTAATCTTGCTCTGGAACAGTAGTCCCCAAACATACGCGCCACCACAGGGGAATGAGGAGAATACGGAAGGGGGGAGACGTGAAGTTCAGAAGTAATCGTTTAAAAGTCATATGGTAAAATTACTCCAAGAACAAGTATCTCTCTTTACACTCTTTCAAAGCAGCACCACCCATTAAACTGAAAGAAGCTGTGGAAGCTATAAAACACGTGCAATAAATTTTTCATTTTAGTATTATGAAAATTCGAAATATTGTGCGTGCCATATCTTCGCAATTCATATTTAGTTTGCAGAAGATTCCACATCGTACTTTTTGTTACTTACTGGAGGACGTTGCTTTACCTTTCATTGAAAATTCAAGTTATTATTTACGTGTCATATATTCATGTTTCTCATTTATCTTATAAAACTGTGTATATCTTTGCTTCAGTCTTTTACAGACAGAACTGTCTTTCCGTTTCAGTATTATGAGAACATGAAATATTACGCAGGTGTCACGTCTTCATGTTTCATTACCAGTTTATGAGATTGAAAGTATATTGGTTTCATTTCTTTATTGGAGTAAGTGTCTGTAGATTTCAGTACTATAAGAGGTCAAAATATTATGTATTGTACCAAATCTTGATATTTTTGTATTATATTCAACTTCTGGAACTTTGCGTATCATAGTCAGTCATTTACTGGATTTGTTGTATGTTCTCTTCAGTCCAAATATGATATGCCCTATTTTAAAAATTACTTTGTTTTTGGAACTGTCCGAGTACACTTTCGTGATTTTTTCTTTTTTTCCTTTTCAGTAAATGCTGATTAAAATGCCTCGTACCTGTATCATTAGCTTATTTTTTGTTTTTATCCAGGTATAAGTATGACAATAATATCTGCGACAAATACTGCTATAAGAAAGCGTCCCTCAATCTGAACAAACACGACAACAGTTCTTAATACCATAAAAATCTTGCAATCCTGAATAACAAAATGAACTCTATGAACAGGACATACAGGAGACGAGAATGGCATTAATTTTGAAGATAACTTGAAGTACTTGTCTTGAAATGATCTCAGTCGTAGGAAAGAGAGATTTAATGATTACCTGAAATGACAACTTGTGGAAAGGAGGAAAAAATGAGAGAGGGAAAAAAAAAAAGAGAAAACTAAATCGAGCATCCCAACAGTTGAGAGAGAGAGAGAGAGAGAGAGAGAGAGAGAGAGAGAGAGAGAGAGAGAGAGAGAGAGAGAGAGAGAGAGAGAGAGAGAGAGAGAGAGAGAGAGAGAGAGAGAGAGAGAGAGAGAGAGAGAGAGAGAGAGAGAGAGAGAGAGAGAGAAGCAATAGAGACAGAGACACAGAGAATAAAGTAAGGAGAAAGAACCACACAGAGAGAAGGAAAGAGAGATAGAAGAAAAGATACAGATGGGAGGAAAGGAGGAGACGGGGAGGGAGGAAGGGTCGCGAAACCAATTTCAGATTCATTAGACTTACCGACAGTTCTCATTAGTGAGTTTTCTACTGTTATAAAAACGAACCTGAATATTTTTTCCCTCGGTTAGAGTGACTTGGGAGCGACAACAGGCGACCGACCACCTGCCTTCCTTCCTCCTTCCCCGGCTTGAATTGATACGCTAAGTCTGCGCCGATCCAAGATAATTATTAAAAAGACCAGAAAGGACCTGACTCACTGTGGAAGGGGGATACTGAGCCGTAGGAATGAAAGGAGATCGCAGATTGATAGGAAAGAGAGAGAGAGAGAGAGAGAGAGAGAGAGAGAGAGAGAGAGAGAGAGAGAGAGAGAGAGAGAGAGAGAGAGAGAGAGAGAGCTTATTCATACTTTTCTATCATTGTAGGTACTTGAATTATATGATGAAATAGGTAAGACATTAAATGAAGCTCTTGAGGGGAAATGTATTTAAACAAATAAATAAAAAGGATTAACAACAGGAAATCTCAAGGACTGAAGACATCGAGGTCGAAAATAAAACGGAGGAAAGAAATCGACGGTAATAAAAAAACAACAACCAAATATTCATCATAAGACTAACAATAATTTCTCTCTCTCTCTCTCTCTCTCTCTCTCTCTCTCTCTCTCTCTCTCTCTCTCTCTCTCTCTCTCTCTCTTTCGGCTTACCAGCGTCTCTCTAATATGCATAATTCCCAAGGATGTGAACAAGAACATCCTCTCACTCACACACACACACACACACACACACACACACACACACACACACACACACACACACACACACACAAAGGCAGCAGGGTACCGACACACAGACAACAGAGTGGACAGTTACAGAGAACACCTGTCATTACGTTCCCACCGACTGTCGCTCAGTAGGTAAGACAGGTGCCTCGTTCATCAAGGTTTTACCACCTGCGGCACCTGTGAACACAACTGTGCAGCCTCACGACCCACACACACACACACACACACACACACACACACACACATACTCATAAACAATGATATACACACACATTCAAGCCGATGGAATCTCATTTAAAGCAGTGAATTAGATATAATGTTAATGATAATAAAGAAGAAAAGTTATGGAGAAGGAAAGGTGGGAGGAGGAGGAAGAGGAGGAATCAGAGGCTGCTATATGTGGGCTTAATGCCTTCTTGTAGCTTCCCTTATTTTTTCTTTGTTCTTATGTTCTTACGAGGAGGAGGAGGAGTAGGAGGAGGGAGAGAGAGAGAGAGAGAGAGAGAGAGAGAGAGAGAGAGAGAGAGAGAGAGAGAGAGAGAGAGAGAGAGAGAGAGAGAGAGAGAGAGAGAGAGAGAGAGGATGCTTGAGAAAGCTTAGCAGGAGAGATGAGTACGTGCGTCACGCAGCGTTGTCAACGGGATGTCACCGTGGAGAAAGGGAAACAGGAAACGCTCTCACTCCCTTCAGATTAAACCAGTGCTGCCCTGCCCTCCCTCCTACCCCTTCCTTAACAGACTCCTCTCTCTCTCTCTCTCTCTCTCTCTCTCTCTCTCTCTCTCTCTCTCTCTCTGACCAAATAAACAACTGGCACAATGTTCTGAGCGTCAAGGCAGCGTGCACCTCAGAGCGGGTTGTACTGTTGTCCCATAGAAAAAAAAAGTCCAAAGTCTACGCCAAGATTCGAACTCCTGTCTTCCTGCATTGTAGTCAAAAGTACTAATGCTTCTAAAACATTACAGACATTGAAGTAATACAGAGAAGAAATCTAGTGATACTTTAAAGGCGCTACCCAGTAATGTCCCTCTAAAGACTGAACAGCTCACCTCACCACCTGGTATGCGTCTACAAGTCACGGATCCTCTTGCTGTTCCTGTGATTTGCTGGCTTTTGCCTGTCTTTCATCTCAGCTCATGTCTCGTTAAAGGAAAGCGTCCTGTACCTGGAAAAAAAAAAAAAAAGAGATGAAGGTATTTTTAATTTCACCTCACGTGTTATTAAATGAAAGTGTTTTTTTCTGCTCGGGAAGGTAAAACATTCATTTTAACACAACAGTTACGCGCACTAGGCAATGTCCAAAACTTAATCTATTTTTTAATTAGCTTTTTTTTTCTAGTTATCAGAAATGATTTTTTTTTTTCGTGGTTTGTACGTATTTTGTTTAGTCTTCTTTTTCGAATCACTAAGTGCTTCATTTATTAATTTTTTATCATTCCTATTTTGCTTGTACATTTATTTATTTACTTTTTCCAACGCCTTAATATCTGCGGCTTTACTATTGCACACTGTCAAAAGAAAACACGAAAAAAAAAAGAAAAAATAAACATCTACAACAACAGAGAATAAAAAAAGGACAATTCAGCATAAACGTTACATTTCCTTTTCATTATACAAATTGAACGAATTCACACGACGAATGAAAAATAGAACTTCATAATATTCGTAATAAAACCTGCATCCTCAAATCTCTTGGGAACTTAACTCGGCTACTTTTAACTGGCCCTATAAAGAGGAAGAAAAAGTGAACACCAGGAAGGGGAAGAGGTGAAGGCACGTGGGTGAAAACAGGATTGTAAGGAAGAGTCCGATGGAGTGAGAAGCTAAAAAAACAACAGAAAGAATCGAAAAACGGCGGAAAGAGAGAGAGAGAGAGAGAGAGAGAGAGAGAGAGAGAGAGAGAGAGAGAGAGAGAGAGAGAGAGAGAGAGAGAGAGAGAGAGAGAGAGAGAGAGAGAGAGTGTGAAGGGGGGAAAGGATGAGATAATACTGAAACTCTCTACAACGGAAATTAGAAAGAATCTGAAGGTTGTTTTCATGAGTTCACAGTCTGACATTTTCTCACCATCAACAGGAAAATTACGACGAGAAACCGATTAAACATCCCCGTGGCCTTTGAAAAACCGTCAGTACGAGAGCCTAAATCCTTTAAACACACGGTTCGATGCTAGTCCGAGTGACTTTCAGCGAGGTGAGTCATGAGCGAGTGTCCGTGAATGAAATTATCTTACTTATTACCTTAAGAAGATTATCAGTATGTGGAGGCGAGAGACGAAACTCCATGGAACTGAAAACAAGGTGTACGAGAGTCGCATGCCTGATCAGGACGGATTTATCCAAGTGGTATTCGGTAAGAGACTCCGAGAAGCATAGCAAGTCGGTGATCGGGAGGCAAGGTGTACAGGAATGAACGCGGCTTGCAATGAGACCTTATGCAGTTTGCTGAAAGAAATGGGGGAGAGTATGAGAGAGAGAGAGAGAGAGAGAGAGAGAGAGAGAGAGAGAGAGAGAGAGAGAGAGAGAGAGAGAGAGAGAGAGAGAGAGAGAGAGAGAGAGAGAGAGAGAGAGAGAGAGAGAGAGAGAGAGAGAAACTTACAGCGATTTAATAATTTACTAAAACTTTAATCAAAACAAAATACAGAAGCAATATATCTAAATAAACA
>NC_087160.1:26774431-26776931 GCF_035594125.1 Scylla paramamosain
CAAATGGACGGCGGCAGGAGTCCATACAAGTCTCCTTTTCAATGCAATAGGAACAGACTGACTTATACAATACTATTTACACTTTTGTACACGTTATCACCATGCTTTTTTTTTTTCTTTTCTGTGTTCTATGTAATTTATATATTTTTACTCTTTAAACAAGATCAGTTTTTTTTTTTATTACACTTTATTGTCTGGAATTGTTTTTAATGTTTTGATTTCAATGTGTTTTTTTATAACCTGGTTTTTTTTACCGTTTTTTTTTCTGTTGTTCTCTATACTTTGGATTCTTTTCGCATGATCATGTTTCAGTTCGCATTATGTAGTATTTCATCGTATCTTCTTTTTGTTTAAACTTTTAATTTTTCAGTTTTATTATGACTTCTGACAATTCCAGACTTTCCTGTCCTTACTTACACTTTATGTCGTATTTTCAGATGCTTAGGATAATTTTCAAAGGCCACAGATAATCAGTCACGTTCTCATTAGCGTTTAAACCCATTACTGATGGAAAAGCCTTGTTAACCCTTTCCCAGCGATATGCAACAATTTACGACACCATGTATATTGCATGAAATCTTTTTAAGCCTCTATAAGAAAGAAAAAAAAAAGTATATATATATATATATATATATATATATATATATATATATATATATATATATATATATATATATATATATATATATATATATATATATATATATATATATATATATATATATATATATATATATATATATATATATATATATATATATATATATATATATATATATATTTATTTATTTATTATTATTTTTTATTATTATTTTTTTTTTTTTAGCCAGTATAGTGTTCAGTGACGGCAATAGAACGAGAAGTGCCTCAGAGTGCTTAGTGAAAGATGTGATTAAATAGTCGAAATCTAATAGTGTCTCAAGTTGTATCTTTGCTCAGTTACGCTTTCCTGCGATTGAATTAAGAATTATAGGACAAAAAATAAAATAAAATAAAACATAAGAAAAGCTGCAAGAAGCCAGGAGGTCTGCACGTGGCAGTCCCTGTGTGAACCGTACCTGCCTACTGTATATCATCATTCCTGTTTCATTTAATCTTTTGAAATCTCCCAGCTGACTCGGCATAAGCGTGATTATTAAGCTTATTCCAGTCATGTACCACTCTATTTGTGAAGCTATTTCTTTCTGTCTCTACTGATTAACGAATGTCGTGTTATCTATCACCAGCAGTCAAGGAGGTTGACGATCACGGAAACTTTGATGCAGTTGGAGTTAGTTGTCGCTGACGGTGACACTATGAAAATCAAGGAACTAATATGACGGGCGATTCGGCGTAACAAAAAGAGAGGTCATCTTTTTACCGCTATTTGGTGCATCGTTCCTTAATCACAGACCACTTTGAGATTTTTCATTTAATTTACAGCCACCTCTGAATATTTTACTAATAGATTTTGGAGGTTCTGTACATTTAATTTTTCTTTTTCTTTACGGTAGTGTTGTTTTTAAGATTTTGTACAATGGTTCTAGTGTCGGTTGGTGCACGTCGCTGTAAATTGGTTTGTAGAAGATGAAGAGAACGTCAACTTATCAATAAACTGTAGCGCAACTTTGGTGAGCAATAGTTACATTATCAGATTCATTAAAAGATAAAAAGAAAAAAATATTCTCAAGCGTAATGGACTATCTGGCAGCACCCAACACTCGATCACGCCATGAAGCAAAGAACAGAGATTGATTGCCTCTCAGGTGCGGAATTAAATACACATATGATGATGCTTTACCTTAGAGGAAATTTATTATTTTTCTGAGAATAATAATTTCCTTGAAGACAGCTTCCTCCCGCCACGAGCCAGTGTCTGAAAGGAGGGGCAGGAAACTAAAAACCAGAAAATATTTACTTATTTCAACAGGAAAACTAAAACTAGCTATTAGAAACATTCTGACCAACCTTTTTTATTACTTTCCTGTAGTCACCTCTTTGGGAGTTACGTAGTAAGCGAACATTTTTTTCTCATTTGCGTATCCTTGGCCAAATTCTATGACAAGCAAAAAAAAAAAAAAAAAAAAACATAAAACAAGACATAGAGGAAAAAAGAAACGCTTTCATCAAGCAGTAAGCATAACAACAAATAAAATGTGTCATAACTTTTATTTTACAATACCTATCAAAACCTGGCAAACATTATGACATAAGTAGCTTGCAGAGCCGTGCATGAGTGATTCCGAGTATTCTTAAAAGTCATGGCGTCTTATCTGTTACATTTTAACAGTTTGTATTGGAAGATATTAGGGATTTCATTTTTTTTTTCCCTTCTTCTGAAAAATGTAAAATATGACGCCGTGACGTTTGAGAATACTCGGAATCACTCATGCACGGGGCCGCAAGCTTCTTATGTCCTTTAAATACTGTGCTCATTAAAACCCAAACAAACGAAAAAAAACCTGGTCAGCATCATCCAAGAACCTTCATCCGACAGTTTCTTTGACGGGAGTGCTTTCAT
>NC_087160.1:26779431-26804431 GCF_035594125.1 Scylla paramamosain
TTAATTAAAATGTGAAGGGATATTGATACTTACGGAAATAATTTTTATATTCTGCGCTAACACAAATAAATAAATAATTTTAAATAAAAAAATAATAATTATTGTACAGGGTGAGTTTATACGTGTATGTTGTATATAATCAACAGTGTTGTGATAGAGTTTTCAAAAATGTCATCAAAGTTATAAGTCTGGTGTCTGAAAATATCTCTTGGTATTCGATGAGTTTTCACGCATATAACACTGACATCGTAATGAAGCCCGGATTAGCTTTAGTGATGCACCTCATAATGTTTGCCAGGTTTTGAAAGGTATTGTAAAATAAAAGTTATGACACATTTTATTTGTTTTTATGCTTACTGCTTGATGAAAGCGTTTCTTTTCTCCTGTATGTCTTGTTTTATGTTTTTTTTTATTTCTTTCTTTTTGCTTGTCATATAATTTGGCCAAGGATACGCAAATGAGAAAAAAATGTTCGCTTACTACGTAACTCCCAAAGAGGTGAGTACAGGAAAGTAATAAAAAAGGTTGGTCAGAATGTTTCTAATAGCTAATTTTAGTTTTCCTGTTGAAATAAGTAAATATGAGGAATTGAGGAATTGAAGTCATAGGAAGGTGGAAATACAGAAGCAGGCAGGGAGTTTATCAGAGAAAGGGATGAATGATTGAGAATACTGGTTAACTCTTGCATTAGAAAGGTGGACAGAATAGGGGTGAGAGAAAGTCTTCTGTAGCGAGGCCGGGGAGGAGGGGAGGCATGTAGTTACCAAGATCAGAAGAGCAGTTAGCATGAAAATAGCGGTAGAGGATTGTATGAGATGCAACATTGGAGCGATAAGAAAGAAGCTGAAAACAGTCAGTTAGAGGAGAGGGATAAGACAAGACAAGGGATAAGATAAGACGGAAAGTTTCTGATTCCACCATGTCTAGAAGAGCGGTATAAGTGGAACCGCACCCCTCCTTCTCCCAGGACATGTGAAGCATACTCCATACATGTACGGATAAGGCCCCTGTACAGAGCTAGCACTGAAGGGAGAAAAACTGGCGAACACGTCTCAGAACGCCTAACTTCATAGAAGCTGTGTTACTTAGAGGTTTTTTTTTTTTTATGTAGGAGGAACATCGGCCAAGGAAAACAAAAATCCAATAAAAAAAGGCCCACTGAGGCTGCAGGAGGAGGAAAGGCATGCAGTTAGCAAGATCAGAAGAGTAGTTAGCATGAAAATAACGGTAGAAGATAGCAAGAGATACAGCATTGCGGCGGTGAGAGAGAGGCTGAAGACAGTCAGTTAGAGGAGAGGAGTTGATGAAACGAAAATCTCTTGATTCCCCCTTGTCTAGAAAAGCGGTATGAGTGAAACGCCCCCAAGACATGTGAAGCATACTCCATACATGGTTGGGTAAGGCGCCTGTACAGAGTAAACAGCTGGAAGGATGAGAAAAACTGGCGGAGACGTCTCAGAACACCTAACTTCATAGAAGCTGTTTTAGCTAGATATGAGATGTGGTTTCCAGTTTAGATTATAGGTAAAGAACAGACCGAGGATGTTCAGTGTAGAAGAGGGGGACAATTGAGTGTCACTGAAGAAGGGATAGTTGTCTGGAAGATTGTGTCGTGTTGATAAATGGAGGAATTGAGTTTTTGAGGTATTGAACAATACCAAGTTTGATCTGCCCCAATCAGAAATTTTAGAGAGATCAGAGGTCAAGCGTACTGTGGCTTCCCTGCGTCAACTGTTTACTTCCTGAAGGATTGGACGTCTACGAAAAAATCACGTGTTCTTTTGCGTCGTTCTCTCGTATTGCTTTTTTCTTCTACGTCACTTTTCTTTCAGTCCTATTAGGTTTTGTTACTTATTTCCCCTTCTTTATGTTATTTTTTTTTTCATACCTCGCTCATTTCCTATTCTGTCTTCCTTTACCTTCTCTCTCTCTCTCTCTCTCTCTCTCTCTCTCTCTCTCTCTCTCTCTCTCTCTCTCTCTCTCTCTCTCTCTCTCTCTCTCTCTCTGTGTGTGTGTGTGTGTGTGTGTGTGTGTGTGTGTGTGTGTGTGTGTGTGTGTGTGTGTGTGTGTGTGTGTGTGTATGTGTGCCATTTTTCGTCCCTCGCTCACTTCATATTTGGTTCTGTTTCTTCTTTCTCCTTGTTCGAGTCACTTTTCATTCCTCTCTCAGTTCCTATTCAGTTATCTTAATTTTTTTTTATTCCTCCGTGTCATTTTCATCTTTCACTCATTCTCTATTCCATGTTGTTATTTTTTTCTCCTATTTTGTCATTTTTATTCGTCAGTCATTTTTTTTTCTTTCGTTATGTGGCTTTTTTTTCTCCTTCATGTAATTACCATTTCTCATTCATTTCCTATTCAGCTTTGTTATTTCTTTCCTCCTCCTTTGTATTACTTTTCGTCCTTCGTTCAACCGCTAATACGTTTTCTTAATTTTTTTTTCGTTCGTTACGTCATTTTCATCCCTCTCTGAATTCTCTTTATCTCATTTAATTTTACGTCATCCTCTCTATGTCATTTCCATTCCTACAGCATTTCCTATTCAATTCTGTTACTTTTTTCCTCCTTTGTCACTTTCCATTACTCGATCACTTCCTATTCAGTTTCGTAACGTTATTTTTTCGCTCTTGTATGTCAATTTTCATCGGTCGTTCGCTTCCTATTCTCTATTGTTACACTCTTTACTTGAAATTTGCTTTATTTCGTCACATCACCAAGGCTGGCCAGCTTCTCTTGTTGCGGCTTAATTTGCTTCCTTTCTGGCGCAGCAACGGGATATTACTTCAGTCCGCTACGCCATCATGTGCTGCCTCCCTCCATTTGTGTCTGGGATTATGAATATTTCTACTATCTACTGAATTACCTGCCTGATATCATGCGCTTTATTTCGCTTTTATTTATTTATTTTTTTCTATTTCATTTATTTGTATTTATTTGTTTTTACTATTTTTTTTTTTTTGGCTGATACATTTTGTGTGTGTTTTTTCTTCTTTATCTGTCTATTTGTATGTATGCATGTATTTATGAATGTATGTATGCATGTATGTATGTATGTATGTATGTTCATCTATATTATGTCAGCCCATCTATCTGTTTCCTTCTCTCTCTCTCTCTCTCTCTCTCTCTCTCTCTCTCTCTCTCTCTCTCTCTCTCTCTCTCTCTCTCTCTCTCTCTCTCTCTCTCTCTCTCTCTCATATTTCTTTTGCGCTCTTCAGACTCAGCCTCCTCCCTTCTCCCGTGTCAGGACTCGGGTGGGGCGGCTGGGGGGGAAGAAAGAGGAAGATGACACCTCGGGAAGGAAGGAAGGGGGAGGGAGAGGGAAGGCAGGCAGGAGTATTACTGTACTTGATATAATATAAACAACTCTCGATCAACCTTTTCACTTGTCTATTGTTTCTTCCCGTGTATGTATGAATGTGTGTTTATGTATATGGATCTGCATGTAGACAGGTATGTAGAGGACTGCTTCACTATACTATAAGTGTGTGTGTGTATGAATGTGTGGGATGTATTATGTTGTATGCAGCTTTTTGTTCGTGAGTGAGTGTGTAATAGAATGTATGTATGTATGTATGTATGTATGTTGGTGTGTGCATGCGCATAGAATATGTTTACTTGTATTTCAACCTTAAGATAAGAGTAAAAAAATAAATACCTTTAAAATAAGAATAAGGGAGTTGTTTTTCAAATGTGTGTTTTTGACAACGTGTGTGTGTGTGTGTGTGTGTGTGTGTGTGTGTGTGTGTGTGTGTGTGTGTGTGTGTGTGTGTGTGTGTGTGTGTGTGTGTGTGTGTGTGTGTGTGTGTGTGTGTGTGTGTGTGTGTGTGTAGCACTGCAAAAAGGTACACAGACTGGAAGCAAAGAAATTTACATAAGTATGAAGAGAAAAAGGGAAGGAGGTGATAGAAAAATAATGTTGGAGTGAGAGGCAAGGAATGGAAGGGGAAGAAGGGAAGGGAGGGAGACGAGAAACGGAAAGAGGCAAGACTTCGCAGGTTTGTGGAAAAGTTTACTAATTTGAGAGAGAGAGAGAGAGAGAGAGAGAGAGAGAGAGAGAGAGAGAGAGAGAGAGAGAGAGAGAGAGAGAGAGAGAGAGAGAGAGAGAGAGAGAGAGAGAGAGAGAGAGAGAGAGAGACGTAAACTGCATGACTAAATAAAGAATATACATAGAGACATAAAATGAATATGACACAAATACATAGATAAACAGAGAGATACACAGATAGTCACACAGAGGCAAGGAAATCAATAAGACACTCGGTAATCCTTCTCGGTATCAGCGGCCGTGATCTCCTTCCTACCACATTCCCTTATTTTTTTTTCCATTACACCTCTAAACACTTGAAGGGCCTCTCTCTCCCTCTCTCCTGGCCTTCTATATGCCTTTGTACGTGTCTACCTTACTCTATATCCAGATAGCGTACTCTTCTTCTTCTTCTTCTTCTTCTCCTTCTTCTTCTTCTTCTCCTTCTTCTGTTGTTGCCCCTGTTATTATTATTATTATTATTATTATTATTATTATTAGTAGTAGTAGTAGTAGTAGTAGTAGTAGTAGTAGTAGTAGTAGTAGTAGTAGTAGTAGTAGTAGTAGTAGTAGTGTGTATGTGTGTGAGTGTGTGTGTGTGTGTGCGTGTGTGTTTCTTACTCATGTTTTATGTGTTATACATGCTGATATATATTTTATTTCGTGTGGTCAATAAATTATCTCCCTATCTATATATTTATGTGTGTGTGTGTGTGTGTGTGTGTGTGTGTGTGTGTGTGTGTGTGTGTGTGTGTGTGTGTGTGTGTGTGTGTGTGTGTGTGTGTGTGTGTGTGTGTGTGTGTGTGTGTGACCGATTAGGAACACCCTCAACGAATACAGAAAGGCCCTCACCCACACACACACACACACACACACACACACACACACACACACACACACTAATGGCGTCACACACCTCTATGTGGATAATTGACCTTCCCAGCTGCTAAACTCACCTAGTCACGCATCATGGTCATCATCGAATCACACCTGTCCTCCTCACCTTTCGAATTTTCATACCTGACCTCACCTCACTTATCTGAATCATACATTCCTGATAAACTCCTTCATTTTCGTGACAAAAGAAATTGTTAGATATTATATAATTTCTTATTTATTGTTTCAAAGCTTAGATATATATAGTTTTATGCATCTATTTATCATATCTGGCTAACTTTTTTTTTTTCTACGCATTTATCTATCAGTTCAGTTAGCAGTATCTATTTTTTATTTTTTTCAGTCACCTACTATATCTTTCAATCCCTATCAATATCTTTCTACCTTTCAATCATTAACCATCTTCCTATCTAAGTACTCTGCTGCAAATATCTACCTCTCAATTAGTTATATCTTTCCTTCTTTCAATTAACTACCAGTATCTTTCTATCAACCATTTAACAGTCTCTCCCATGCTATCTACTTATCTAATCTGGTGCAAGTATTACGAACACTCTAGCTAACTGTTACCTGTCTTTCCTTTGTTTTTTGTTGCCACCTGCTTCTATCCCTTACTCCTCACCCGTGGTATTCTTGTAGACTATTTATATTTCTAACAATCTTAAAGGCTTTAATAATCTGGGTAGTTTGATCATATTTAACCATTTTACTGTTATTTAGTACATCTTGTACTAATGACTAACTATTCTGAGAAGACGTTTCTTCTTGTTCTTTAGCCATCTTTAAACATTACATTAGCTAGAAATTGGAGGCTATTCTTTTACTTTTTTTCTCTCTCTTTTTTTTTGTAGGTGTTAATAAACTCTTTACATTGTTTCTTTTCAACTTGTGAATTATTCCACATCGCAGTGAAAGTGCTAATCTAATAAGGAAGAAATTGGTTCTCAAAGTCAGTCATCAGGTTGTGCCGAGTCATTTGAAAAATAAGAAATGTTGATAGATGAGGATTATAAATGGAAATAAGCAGACGTCTTTTACAGGAACTACCGCGTGTAGGACTGATGGGTTCTTGAAGCATATATTCATAGATACCTGTCGATGAATGCATACATAGATCAATTAATGAAATCAATAAAATAAACCATATACATACATATATATATATATATATATATATATATATATATATATATATATATATATATATATATATATATATATATATATATATATATATATGTATTTTAATCCTCTGTTTATCATAACAAGGACTGTATTCTCAAACATTATTTTAAACACCTTATCCCAACTACTTTCTACATACTGAAAGTGTAAGATACTGGCAGATTTTTAAGGATATTTTCGTTTTTCCGGTAATAGTTTAACAAGACTCCCACACCACCACTGATGGGAAAAACAACATCGAATGAACCCGAATAATTATCTCGGTTGCCTTTGAATACCATCCCAGCTCAAAGCGTTTCCGAATAAGAGGCTAAAATTATCGCCATTTTATCCTTTATTTTGTCCCTGACGCTTCCATTGAGAGTGACGGCGGGGGGAGGAGAGCAGCCTGTCTAGTTAATCATAATGCTCCTTCACCCTATTAGTGCGGCTTTTAACCAATCATCCCCGTTTATTAATAGTGTGTTTAGCTAAGTAAGTGCCAAGGGTTCGAGGAGTCCAGGCCGCTTTGCCGCTAAGCCTCGCCTAACTTATGGTGTTAGTGCTCTTCTTTTTGTGCTTGTTGTTTATGATTCTCTCTCTCTCTCTCTCTCTCTCTCTCTCTCTCTCTCTCTCTCTCTCTCTCTCTCTCTCTCTCTCTCTCTCTCTCTCTCTCTACAAATTCTCAAGTTTCTTCCCATCCTACTCACCTCTCGCCAATGTTTGCATTTTTGAGCCGAGAAAGGAAAGACGGGAGGGAAGATGGAAAAAGAGAGCCGAGAAAGGGGGGTGGGAAAGGGGGAAGGAAAGGAGGAAGAGGGACGAGGGGCTTGAGTCCACAGCCTTCTCACTTTACCTTAGGCCAAATTATACACTGCTTACTGGATCACATCGAGCTAATTGTATTTAAATATCATCAGTGTTTGAATCTCGAGTAATTGCCAGCAAGGGTGGTCCAGTATTGAAGTTAGACTGTACTTCTTATGTATGAAGTACACAAGGATATACAAGAGAGAGAGAGAGAGAGAGAGAGAGAGAGAGAGAGAGAGAGAGAGAGAGAGAGAGAGAGAGAGAGAGAGAGAGAGAGAGAGAGAGAGAGAGAGAGAGAGAGAGAGAGAGAGAGAGAGAGAGAGAGAGAGAGAGAGAGATTAAGGGAGGCTGCATGACGCCGGGTGACCTACATGTGGCAGTCCCTGTGTTCAAAATTATATGGTTTACAAAGGTGTCAGTATTCTTTGTTAAGCAACATTCAGTAGATTCAGCTGGGTTAAGTTGGATTATGTTTAGTTAGATTAAATTAAGTTAGGCTAGGTTAGGTTGGGTTAGCTTAGGTTATACTACATTACTTCTTGATGGATGGTTTGAAAAGGAGACATTGGTATCATTTCTTTCTTCATTTTCTTTTTCCTAATCAAAAATGAAATTAACAAACAAGGAAACAAAAAAAACATTCTTTTTGTTTTATTAAGTGCGCGCGCGTGCACACACACACACACACACACACACACACACACACACACACACACACACACACACACACACACACACACACACACACACACGAAGTGTAGTGGTCAGCACGCTAGGCTCACAACCGAGAAGCCCAGGCTGGGTTCGAGTCCCGGGCACAGCGAGGCAAATGTGTAGCCCCTGTTCACCTAGCAGCAGGTAGGTACGAGATGTAACCCGAGGGGTTGTGGTCTCACACACACACACACGTGTAGGCCTGATGACTTCTTGCAGCTTACCTTATTTTCTTATGTTATGTTCCTTTACACACACACACACACACACACACACACACACACACACACACACACACACACACACACACACACACTTATCTATTTCGCTGGAAACCCCACTGAGTGCGAGTACTACTTGTGAAGCACCGGGATTGTTCTTGCTGATAAGATAACACCAGCCTGCCCTGTCTCAACTCTTAAAATGGTGACTGGCTGGATCTTGGGAACTAAGTCAAGGCTTCATTTCTTTCATAGATTACGGCCTCTGTAACGAACAAGAATAGGCAAGTGTCCGGCAATTCGCTTTTTATCAGAAAAAAAAACTTTACTGCAAGTCCATATTTCTTATCTTTACTGTACTGTAACCCTTCATATGCTACGTACATGTTTCATCATAATGCCTTTGATACATTCTACAGAATCATGTACAAAATTTTCAACACTCCACAAGCTACTGTCATTATCACCTCTGATCGCCGATGTTTTCTGCACAATTATGCACAACAAGTCTTCCACTACAGTCTGTTAATGATCGTCGAGAAAAAGTGCCAAGATGTATGAGACTAAGATCCCAGAGGTCTTATGGGATGCATTTTTAAAAGGCTAATTCCCTCATCAGGTCTATTCACAAAGGCCACGGAGATGATGAGTCTGGTTCTCATGGACATTTTCTCTCCATTCATGATGCAGGATCTTTATTACACTATCATTTAAACCGCCTTAGAAACACACTTACTTCCACAAGAGCCTGTTAAACTCAAAATTAAATGCTGCAATGTTTAAGACTACGACATTAAATCTTAAGAGCGCAGAGGCGAGGATGACATCGACCTTCAATTTTACCACGTGGTATGACAGAGTCCCTCATACTATAGAAAACTAAAATTAACCAGCAAAGATACGAAGGAATGTAAGGACCAGGACGAGGAAACACGAGGAAGCATTAAAACTATGGTGGAATACGTAAGCCAGCGAAAGTCAGCAAGGCCAATGTGGCTCAGAGTAAAAGCCCCAAACACTCGTCTGCTGGGAAGGATAAGCATAATGTCACACGTAGCTTGCCTTATCACTGAGACTTGGGTTAGGGTGATTACCAGACTCACGTTAACATTGTATTCCGGGATCAAGTGCGCGAGTTTATTGTTCTTTGTGCAACAGAAGGTTACCGTGTTCCGTGACGTGTGTAAAATGGTGAAAAAAGTGAGGTTATCACAGAGTATCTTGATTTTTTCCCATTTGTTTGTTTGTTTCATACGATCAAGGAACACTTAATTCTTTCACAGCGATATTCAACAATTTATAGCCCTAAAACCAATAAATGGAATCTTTATAAGCATCTATAGGAAGAAAATGAATAAAAATTAATATATTTTGCAATTTCTAACCATTGGAGGTGGCTGTAGAACAAGAAAAGATGCCTCAGAGTGGTTAGTGATTAAGGAAACATATGCCAAATAGTATTGAAAGGGTTAGAGTGTGATTTTCAGGCCCGTATTCTAAAACACTTCGGGATCTAATAAGAATTGTTTTCAAATGCTACATTAATTCATATTCGTGTTCTCGTGGTCGCCTTTCCCAGTGATGACAGAATACTTGTTAGATTATCACGTGAATCATGAAAACTACTGGAACATTCCCAATAACTTTCACTGCAGGTTGTTGGAAGTTGTACAGGTAAGAAACTAAAACATCAGAGAACGCGGTCGTTAATGTTTCCTCAGAATTTGTGTAATGATATGAGTCTATCGAAGATAACTCTTTGCAAAGGACATGGAGGAGCCAAGTGAAAGGAAGAACACCGAAAGGCAGACAGAGCTTTAGATGGAGGGATGGAAATGAGAAAGACATGAGACAGGCTGCCTTGGATGAAGGAGATACAGAGAACAGAAGGTGCTAGCGACTACATACAAGAGCAAAGTTTAAAGTTCTCTCGTGTATGGGAGAAAGTAGCTTCATCTTGATTTTATAACGTTCTGATGTTTATTCGTGGTTCCAAGCATTAGTAGGGAGCAAAGTAATCCAAACACTCATTTCAGATGCCTAGAGTTAAGGGTCACGGGGTAGAACGTGTTACTTGATCTGTCTTCCCTGAACTGTGGGCATTTTGGCTGATTTCTCAATGACTGTCTTAACCCTGCTGACGTGTTGCCTTCTCACTTCCCTCTGTTCCTCTGCACTGCTCTCGCTACTCACCCTCATCGATATCCTGTCAAATTTTCTACCGCAAGTGAGGCTAATTTAATTTTTCGTCGCTATTTTAACTTATAGGAGGAGACAGAACTTAAAATTTTTATCTGTATTTTTCTCTTTCTGACGGAAGAGTGACGCAAATTTCTTTTTTTTTATTTTTACTTCCTTTACTAACAAACGCTGGAAGAGTTTGCCTTTTCTTTGTTTTTCCTACGTCCTTCGCCTTAAACTTCTCTCGGGAAGGGATAATCAGATCACTTCAAGAACTAAATCAGTTTTACTTGTTGGACTCCTTTTGTCGTATGTGTTGTGTTTGGCGATGTCTGCTTCAATCTGTTTTCGTTACAACTTTCGTTCCCAAAAGATGTAAACAAATGAGAATTAAATTTTTCGCACATTTTGCAGTGGTCATCTTTGAGAGAAGAATTTCGAATCGGAAATATAATGCGGAAGTGTTTCAAAATGATTAACATAATTTATCTGAGGAAAGATGAATCCAATTCTAATTAACCTTTTGTATTGTGCCAAGATGTTGTGCATAACTGTTGGAAGTCATATATGATCGTATGAGTGTAAATACATATAAATAATACAAATTAAGTAAAACTCAACGCATTTCCTTGAACTCACAAACACCTTTTTAGAAATTTAAGGGCCCAAAAAGAAGGTCATCCACTCGAGTTAACGGTTCCCAAATGACAAATCAAAAGTCCTTCGTCAGGAAGTACCGTCCTAGCTCTGATAGACTAAGGAAACCGGACGTAAAACCGAATAAAAAAAAAATCGTGCAATATGCAAGAAAAACCTCTTCACCTGCCCTGCCCTCCAAGGTGCGAAACCGTCTGGTGACAACAAACTATTGGTTGCAACAAACTTACCACCAATGATGATGATTAAAAGATATCAAAAGAGACAGAATACTTGATCAAATACTGTACGGAGGTTCATTAGCAGTTACTGACACAAGTAGGAAGAAGCAAAGATAAAAACAAACGGAAAGACACACAGAGATACACAGCACACGTGTCATAGATATTTTTTCCCATCCTAATTTGTTTGCTCTTTTTTTTTTTTTTTTTGCTTTTCAACACAAACACACATTCTAATATATTTTAGTATATTCCTAATGTTTTCTTTAAATTGCCTCCAAGTGAAAACAGACTTACTACCATCTTTATTTTTAGTTCCCTAGCACGTGTCACAGGCCAGTACTCACATTAGTAACGCCGCCACGGGCACGCACCACCATAGACACTCCCCAGGCCGGTCCGCGCGTGTACAGTACCTGCCGAAAATAGAACAAAAGAAACAGGGATTAACACCACCATAAATCCTGGCATGGGAGACACACCACATGCCACACACACACACACACACACACACACACACACACACACACACACACACACACACACACACACAAAGGTCCCACAAAACTTTCCAACACACCTCACCTCCCAGAAGCTTTCCTGCGTGACCCTTTGCAAAGTTCACCTCCCTAACCTAACCTGCCCCTCCTTCCCCCTTCCCTCCCTACCGCAGCTCATCTCCCTCACTAAACACAACACGGCGACAGGGAGGAAGAAGGGGGGTAAAAAAAAGAGCTGCCACGGATCGATAAACCATTCTCCATATTTTCATTTCGCATCACTACCTCGCCCAGACGAGTCTCCCAAGTGGGCGGAGGAAACGAGCAGAAGAGGACGGAAGATATGAAAATGTAAGTAGGAAGGGAAGGAGAAACGGTAGCACTGAGTTTGGGAAAAAAGGAAGATTGGTGGAGTAGTGTGGAGGTGAAAGAGCGATGAGAAGAGGAGGGGGAAAGAGGTAAGAACGGGAAGAACAGAGAGAGGGCGCTGATGGGAGGGGGTGGGGAAAGGAGAAAAGAGAAGGCAGGTGGGGAGGGAGGGAGCAGGAAGGTGTCAGAGGAACGGGGCGTAAGAATCAGAAGAGTGACACAACAGAAAAAAGAGGTGTGACGGAAGACGATGCATGAAGGAAGGAACGAAGGAAGAAACGAAAGAAGGAAGGGAAGAAATGAAAGAAGGAAGTAAAAGGAAGGAAAGTAGGAGGAAATAAATAATAATGAAAGAATGAAAGAACAAAAGAACAATGACGATGTTTTATGAAGGAAGGAAGGGAGGAAGGGAAGGATGAAAGGAAGGAAAGAGGGATAAAAGGAAACAAGGAAGAGACGAGCGAAAAAATAAAAGAAATTTGGAAGGAAGAGAGTAAGAAAAAGAGGGACATGAAGGAACAAATAAAGACCAAAATAAGAACAGAAAAATACATGAAGATACAAGGCACAAAGCAGGAATAGAAAAGCAAGTGGAAGAGAAAATAAAAGAACACGACCTTGAGAAAATTATAAAGGAGGAATTATTACAAAAAAAAAAAAAAAAATACAGGGGGGAGAGAAAAAAAAACAATAATACGGAATAAACGAATAATAGTGTAAGAAGAGAATAAGAGAAGCCCAGAGGAGACAAGAAGAAAAGTGAAGTAAGAGAGAAAAATTATATATACATGGAAGCCAAGAAAGACGTATGAACATGGAAAAAAGGGATAAAAAATAGACACTGAGAAGGACAAAGGGCGTGGAGGGAAGGCAGTAAATGGCAAGAGGAGAGAAAAGAGAGCGAAAGGAGGAGAAAGAGGCGTGTGAAGGGAACGAAAGAAAAACAGCGGTACATAGTTAATGGAGAGAGAGAGAGAGAGAGAGAGAGAGAGAGAGAGAGAGAGAGAGAGAGAGAGAGAGAGAGAGAGAGAGAGAGAGAGAGAGAGAGAGAGAGTAGTGGGCGTATGGACAGTTAGTAGAGTGTTTCATGGACCCTTCCTCTCCCCTTCCTCTATTCCCTCTCCCTCTCTCGCTACCACCTCTTCTTTCCCCTATTCCCTCTCCCTCTCCCTACCACCTCTTCCCTCCTCTCTCCCCCAACCCAGCGCCCTCCGACAGGCGCTCAGTACACAAGGTCAGCCGGGCGCCCCTCGCCTCCCCTCACGCCCCCGCAGAGGGCAAAATGGCAAAAGCTAATCCCTAATCTAACAAAGATAAAGGGGAGGATTTTTCGTGGTCTTTGTTTGCCTTTATCGGCGGGGATTGGGGCGAGGCGGAGATGGGGAGAAGGAAAAACGGGGAGGAGAAAGGGTAAGAAGGAAAGGAGGAAGGATAAGGGAAAGGAGATGATGGCATTTAGTGAGGACTTGTGGCAGGAGAGGAGCGCCATTCGAGTGGAGAGGAAGAAGGGAAACTCTGATATAAACCGAGATGCATTAATGGCGGGAGACTCCCCGGGGTAGTGGCGGGCCCCATGTGGCGTAATGGCCCTGTGCGGTGGTGGTGGTCGTGGTGGTAGTGGTGGTGGTGGTGTAAAGAGAAAATTTTGAGCAGCACAATGGCCTGAACGTTACGGTAATACACACGTTGTTTCAGTAAATCAAAGAAAAATTTAACAAGAACATAACATAATAATGGAAGCTGCAAGAAGCCGTCAGGTCTACACGCGACAGGTTAATGCAGTCAAAATTCCAGTACAGTTCCAGAGGTGATGTGTTCAGAAAGGTGAACTTAAAGCAAGGACTGGTGGAGAAACAGATGATGTCAGCTTTTTTTTTTTTTCAAGAATAACCTAGAAAAGACGGACAGAAAGCAAAGATGACTGGAGAAGATTGCTGGGGGTGGGGGGAGGGAAACTTTCTGGATTATGACAAAGACGCTGCTGACAATTATGGTGTTAAGAAAAAAATACAGCAATTCATGGATAAAAACCTCTAAAAAAAAAAAAAAAAAGAACAACAGCCCAGGAATAAAGAAGCAAAGAAGTGAGACCTTGCGGTAACCTGAGAAGGCAAAAATTCCAGAGGAGGCGTGCCTGTCTGTCCCTGAGACCCCGCGAATCCCACGCTGTGACGCTGCCTCCGTGCCTGCTCAGATCAGGGGGTAGAAAATCCATATTATTTCTCCCCGGCTGCCACTTGCCTGCTCCACTCCTCATTCCGTTTTAAAACTACATTGGCTTCTCCCTCGGCTGCCTGGATGGGCAATAAGATGATGGGAATGAGTGGACAGGGTTGTGGAAAATGTTTGTCTTGCTGTAGAATCATCGAGAGAGAGAGAGAGAGAGAGAGAGAGAGAGAGAGAGAGAGAGAGAGAGAGAGAGAGAGAGAGAGAGAGAGAGAGAGAGAGAGAGAGAGAGAGAGAGAGAGAGAGAGAGAAATGATTGGCTAAACGCTGACCCTAGAGGAACTGTAAAGATGAAGATGAAGAAGAACAAGAAGAACAAGAACAAGAACAAGAAGGACAAGGACAAGGACGAAAAAAAGAAAAAGAAAAACAACAACAACAACAACAACAACAACAACAACAACAACAACATCACCACCATCAGCAACAACAATCAGGACTCACACAGGTTGACGATGGCGACAAATTTACTGTCAACCACTACGCCTTCCCATCACCTTCCATTACAGCTTTCCTTCCTTCACGCAAGACCCGGCTGAGCACAACAATATGCCAATGAGGTGGGGAGCGCGGGTGGGGAGAGGGGCGACGGACAAGAAAGACAAGGGGACACACACACACACACACACACACGCAGACACAACAGCTAGCGGACCTAAAAAGTTCATCACAGTGGCCAGACAAGGGAAGGATATAAATCTGAAAGCCAGGTCATCTCCGTTTTCTTCGTCATGAAAGTAACGAAGAACTTGCTAAATTTACTATAACCGTCATGATTAAAGCTGCCGTTACTGGACTTCAGAAATGGAGCTAAGAGGCACCGATGGAGGGAAGACGAGGGAGGGCAGGAAAAGAAAGAAGGGATGAAAATTAAAAGGAAAAAACGGATTGAAAGAAGGGAAGAGAGGGAACAAAGAGGAGAAAAAATTTGAGTCCCCAGCCTGCCAGATTGTGTAGGAAGGAAGGAAAAGGAAGGGAAAAAAGGAGAAAAAGAAAGGAATAGAAAGAGAAAGAGAAAGAGAGAGAGAGAGAGAGAGAGAGAGAGAGAGAGAGAGAGAGAGAGAGAGAGAGAGAGAGAGAGAGAGAGAGAGAGAGAGAGAGGGTGACGACAGCATGGGAAAAGAGGGGAAGGAAAAAGGAACGATGTAGGATAAAAGGAATGGAATACCAGGAAGGGAGGAAGAGACGAAGAAAGAAAGAAAGAAAGAAAACGGAATGGAGGGAAAACAGAGGGAAGGAAAGGAGAAAGTGGGAAAAAGGGAAGGAAAAGAAAAAAAGAAAGACGCGAGATGAAAGAAGGTAAAGGAGGAAAGAAAGAAAAGAGCAAGGGAAAGGAAGAGAACATAAAAATAGGAGAGAAGAAAGGTAGAAAGGAAAAAGAGAAACCACGTACAGGGAAGAAAAGAATTGTAAGTGAAGAGAAGAGAAGAGAAGAGAGGAGAAGAGAAGAGAAGAGAAGAGAAGAGAAGAGAAGGGAAGGGAAGGGAAGGGGAGAGATGGGAAAGGAAAGAGAAGGGAAAAGGTGGGAAGGAAAAGAGAAAAAAATGAAAGGAGAGAGAAGGGAAGAGAAGAGAAGAAAAGAGGAGGAAAGAAAAGAGAAGGAAATGGAAGGAAAGGAAAGAGAAGGGAAGGAAAGAGAAGGGAAAGTAAGAGAACGGAAAGAAAAGGAAGAGAAGGGAAGGGAAAGGGAAGGAAAGTGAAGTAAAGTGAAGGAAAGGAAAAGGAAAGGAAAAGAAGGGAAGGGAAGGAAATAGAAGGGAAGAAAAGGGAAAGAAAGGGAAGGGAAGGATCCTCTGTGGCGGTAAGAGTCACGTTGGCTTGTTTGCTCTTGTGTGGCGGAGAGGAGGGATCCTGGAGTGGGTGGAAGGGAGCTGGCTGTGGGAGAACGAGATTTAAGGGTGGAGAGAGAGAGAGAGAGAGAGAGAGAGAGAGAGAGAGAGAGAGAGAGAGAGAGAGAGAGAGAGAGAGAGAGAGAGAGAGAGAGAGAGAGAGAGAGAGAGAGAGAGAGAGAGAGAGAGAGAGAGAGAGAGAGAGATTCTGGTGATGAGAGTTATCTTCATCTGCTCAGTCAGCGTCAGTCCGCGGGAAAGTCATGTTTTCAATAATAACACAGGGACACTTGCAAACTGATGTCCCCTCTTGTGTAACCTGTTGTCTGGGTGTGCATTGGTGGGAGCCTGCTGCCGCGAGCTACACGGCCTGTGACGCTGTACGGCAGGGATAAAAGAGCGTGATCCGGATAAACAAAGAGGCTAGGGAGCGCGACAAGGGATTGGTGAGAATGATGAGTTATTACACGACTCAGAATAGGGACTGTGATACATTCGTCGACACGTGTTACAAGTGAGCTAGGCCGCTGCTAACACGGGGCCCTCAGGTGACAGGGACCGGGTGAGGGAATGACAGGTAATAGAAGTATGTGGTAATACACAGGTAGGTGAGCTGGGCGGCTGCCAACACGAGGCTTGCAGGGAAAGGGGACTAGTTAAGGGGAAGAATGATATGTGATGGAAGGCTGTGATAATACATACGTAAGTGAACTGTGCCGCTGCTAACACGAGGGTTGCAGGTGACAGGGATTGGTAAAGGGTAGGAGTGGCAGGTAATAGAAGGTTGTGATAATAGGTGAGTTAATACAGGGGGTAGTAAAGGTGACAGGACAGAGTAACAAGTAAAAGAGAACAGGTAGCAGTAATAACGGCATAGAAAAGTAAAAATAACAAAGCAGATTAATAGGTGATAGAGAACAGGTGACAGGTAATGTAGAACAGAGTACAAACTTTTTAATCTCGACACGGAACGAGAGAGGTGACGGAACAAACAGAATAATAAGCAACAAAGAACAGGTAACAGAAGACACAGGGCATAAAGCAAGAGAAAGATAACTGAGAATCGTAACAGTTAACATAGATCAAGTAACAGAACCAACGACGTAGGGGGCAGAGGTGATAAAACAAAAAGAATAACAAGTAAGAGAGAACAAGTGACAAACGAATCAAGACAGAGAGCAAACAGAATGATAGGTAACAGGAAACAGGTGACAGAAAACTGAGAAGAGAGAACAGGAAAGATGAGAGTAAAAGGTAACAGAATAGATGACAGAGACATTAAAACAGAGAATAAGAGATAATAGAGTAAACAAAATGACAGGTAAGAGAGAGAACAGGTGACGGAAAATGTAGAACAGAGAACAGGAGAGGTAACAGACAGAGTAAAAGATAACAGAACATGGATGACAGACGAAATAAGACAGAGAACAAGAGAGATGAATAGACAAAGCAACAGGTGGCAGAAACAACACGAACACCAGCAAGGAACAGGTGGGGGCAGAATACCAGACTACCTTGCTGGACAGAGGGAATGGCGGCGACCTGTCATACACAACACTCACGACTGCATGCATCCCACACACCAGGGCCTAACCTACAGCTTTAAGCAAGTCCCTGCTGATGGTATAAATATCTTGCCTTGCCGCAGCCTCGCAAACTCGGGAAGGATGGGCGCGGTTTCCTCACCTGGCGGCACCACGACCACGAAGCCACCACGCACCACAGCACCGCACTTCAGGAGCTGCCTTGGGTAAATAAACCCTTTCACTGCGGTACACAACAATTGATAGCAGTAAGAGCAATGCATGTAGTCTTTACAAGTATCTACAAGAAAGAAGGGCATACAAAATTATTGGTTTTGTAATTTCTAGCCAGTACAGTGTTTGGAGGTGGCGGCAGATAGGAAATGATGTCGCAGCGTCGTTAGTGATTAAGGAAAAAGGTGCCAAGTAGAAGTGAGTGAGTAAAAGATATAAAAAAAAATAAATAAAGACAAAATGACTGCTACAATGTCGCTTCCCCCCAAAAAAATTAAGCAGGAAAAATGTCTGTATTTATATTATAAGGAGTATCGAGACAACATAAAATAAAATAAACTTTTCTTCGGTTCTTCTGTCCTTAGTTCTTTATCAAAACAACATTAAGAGCAAACATTTTCTACTGTTTTCTTCAGTCACTTCCTAATACCTGAAAAATCTGCAGAGAAAGATAGATTCCAAACACACACCTAGGTTTTGCAACTATTGACTGCTCCTCTCTCTCTCTCTCTCTCTCTCTCTCTCTCTCTCTCTCTCTCTCTCTCTCTCTCTCTCTCTCTCTCTCTCTCTGGTCTTCCTAACCTTGCACCAAACCCTCAAGCAGAACAATTTGGGCCGAGTCTGGCAGCCAATAGTATCAGTCGTAAACCGGCGTGTTGGGAAGGGAATTCACGGCCTGCTTTTATCACTCATCGGACCAGCTGGCCATTCAAAATATTTACAGTGAGCCAGGTGAGCAGGTGAGCCAGGTACCACTCCAGCCAACTGAGGGAATGGTCTGCTCTTTCTCTTTCCTTCACCCACTTTCCTTCTCTCTCTGTCCAAGTCTTCACCATCCCTTGCCTGGTTATTTCATTCTCTTTCATCTACTAACCACACCTTCGCTCTTCTCATTTTCTGTCCGTCTGTCTGTTTCCCTGTCTGTTTCCCTGTCTGCTTTCTCTCTCTCTCTCTCTCTCTCTCTCTCTCTCTCTCTCTCTCTCTCTCTCTCTCTCTCTCTCTCTCTCTCTCTCTCTCATAACGTCGTTCCTTATGCATCATCCTCTCTTTTATCGTCTAGCAACACCTTCACATTCTTCCCTCTGTCTCTGTCTATCTTTAATAACGCTTACTATACATTTTCCTCTATCTTCTCTTTATCTTCTCCCTGTCTCTGTCTGTCTAACTTTCTCTCATAACGTTCCTCTCCACTATCTTCGAACAATATCTTCAACCTTTTTTCTCTCTCTCTCTCTCTCTCTCTCTCTCTCTCTCTCTCTCTCTCTCTCTCTCTCTCTCTCTCTCTCTCTCTCTCTCTCTCTCTCTCTCTCTCTCTCTCTCTCTCTCTCTCTCTCTCTCTCCCGACCCACAACCTACTCTAGGCTACACAAGCGAGGCAGGAGGAAAACGCAGCCTTAACACCGCGGGAGGCAACATCACATCATGAATAGCGAGGTGAAGGTGACGAGAACCCCGGCAGGCGCATGTCAGAGGGAGCTACCGCTGGCCACTGGCTCGGGTGTGACCAGCGAGGGATTACGGACAGCGAGCAGAGAGCGCAGTGAGAAGGCCACATCTCCATTACCTGATTGCTTACTGCACCCACCCACTGTTGCTCCTGCTGCCACATCTCTCTCTCTCTCTCTCTCTCTCTCTCTCTCTCTCTCTCTCTCTCTCTCTCTCTCTCTCTCTCTCTCTCTCTCTCTCTCTCTGTCAGTAAACATCAAGTGAGTTTTCTATGAATGAGACAATGTTTATCCCAGCACAAGAAAGTGGTAGGGGTGTTTGTGGTAGTGGTAGTGGTGGAGGAGGATTTTATGATTAGTAGTAGTAGTAGTAGTAGTAGTAGTAGTAGTAGTAGTAGTAGTAGTAGTAGTAGTAGTAGTAGTAGTAGTAGTAGATGGTATAACAGCCTTAAGACAATGAACTTTCACAATATAACAGATATACGTAGGAAACTTTACAGCAAAGTCAGTTGAAATAAAAAAAAATGAACTAAATAAGTATCTCACAATAACATGGAGATCAATCAATAAAAAAAAGGACACGAGAGGAAAAAGAACCCTCACTTTCCAGAAAAAGAGACTATCTGAAAAAAAAAATGAGAGAGAGAGAAAGAGAGAGAAAGACAGACAGAGAGAGAGAGAGAGAGAGAGAGAGAGAGAGAGAGAGAGAGAGAGAGAGAGAGAGAGAGAGAGAGAGAGAGAGAGAGAGAGAGAGAGCGCAATCATGGCGTCAACAACAACACCCTGTTGGGACAACTTAATTACAAAGTGATTATGGAGAACATAACGAAGCGAACTTCTACAAACGAGGCGCTGGACTGTGTATGTGCTCTCGGGTGAGGGATGGAATTACAAATTAATACAAAGGAAGACCAAACAGCAACAGACCCCGAGGTCCTTACTAAGGCTGGTTGGGTAACTATTTTACTCTATTAGTGGAAGAGACAGGAGAAGGAGGAGGAGGAGGAGGAGGGGAAACAGTAGATTAGTTAGTATATAACGAAGATACCTGTAGATGTACATAGTATTACAGGTAAACAACAAATGAAAGAAAAGGACGATGATGACGACGAAGAGGAAGACGAGGAAGCAAGGAACAGCTCAGTAAGATGATAACGACGAGTTTAAATAGAAAAGAGGCGCGTAATTATATGGACTCCTTCTTATCTAAGGTATTGCGTGACACCGCGTGAGGGTGTCACGGGGAACGAAGAGGGGATGAAATGAAGGTATCATAGAAGGGGGCAGAAGGTACGAAGGTAAGGGAAGTAGAGCGTCTCAACGAAGCAACTATAGTACTCTCTGTATCTGGGGCAACCTTAGCAGGAGCATGTATGAACACTGACATTCAATTCTGAGGTTCGAAAAAATTTACATAATGAAATACAGGATGTTGCAAGAAGCCATCTGGCCTACACGTGACGGTCCCTGTATAAAATATGATACCTACCTATTTTTACCAATCATCCCTATTCATAGGTCTGTCCAATCTTCACCTAAACCTCCTTATTGACTTGGGACTAACAGCTTGATTGTTGTATTTATTCCATCCATCCACCACTCTATTTTAGAATTAATTTCTGTGTCTTTTTTTTTATCATGCCTGAAAGAGATGCTTCTAGTCCTCATTACTGATCCCGAGAGGTTTATTCATATCATCCTTGTTCACAATCTTGTATCTGATCGCCCGCATGGGTTCCGTCAAGGCCGCTCTACTGGTGATCTTCTGGCTTTCCTTACTGAATCTTGTTCATCCTCTTTTAGGGATTTTGGTGAAACTTTCGCAGTCGCCTTAGAAATATCAAAAGCTTTTGATAGAGTCTGGCACATGGTGGAATCAAAAGCATTTCGTCTGATCAGCTCCTCTCCTATAACTGTCTGTCTTCAGCCTCTCTCTCATCGCCGCTATTTTGCATCTCTTGCTATCTTCTACCGATATTTTAACCCCAACTGCTTTTCTAATCTTGCTAACTGCATCCTCCCTCCTCCCGCGGCCTCGCTGCACAAGACTTTCTATTTTCTCTCTTCTGTCCACGTCTTTAATGCAAGAGTTAACCAATATTCTCAATCATTCATCCCTCTCTCTGGTAAACTATGGAACTCCCTGCCTGCTTCTGTATTTCCTTCTTTTTATGACTTGAACTCTTTAAAGAGGGAGATTTCAAGACACTTGTCCTCCGGTATTTGATTTCTTCACCTGACATTTCTTTGAGAATTGGCACTGTAGTGAGCCCCTTTTTCTTAAGATTTTGTTGCCCTTGGCCAGTGACTCTCTTACATAAAAAAAGAAAAATGTAAGTTTTAAGTGCTCAGTAACTGCCCTGTATAAATCAACAGCCTATTTTTTTTTTTTTTTTTTTTTTTTGCAGTTACTTTCTTGTGTTCTTGCCTAAAGTGTCTAAAGAATAACTCAAAAGAACATAAGCAGGAATAGACGTAACCATCAGGCAGCAAACACCAACAGCAATGCTCCTTGCATGCAAACACCCGGATGGAGATAAACTAGCAATATTTTATACAACTTGTGCATCACCTAAGAGAGAGAGAGAGAGAGAGAGAGAGAGAGAGAGAGAGAGAGAGAGAGAGAGAGAGAGAGAGAGAGAGAGAGGCAACATCTAGTTTACCATTTCACCTGTTTAGTGTTGACTAGTATTTGCGTTACTCTCTCCACAAACACACACACACACACACACACACACACACACACACACAAAGGTGGCGAGATTCCAAGTACATAAGAACATAAGAACATAAGAAATAAGGGAAGCTGCAAGAAGCGACCAGGCTTACACGTGGCAGTCCCTGCATGAAACACACCTACCTATTTCCATCTGCTATCCCCATCCATAAACTTGTCTAATCTTCTCTTAAAGCTCTCTAGTGTCCTAGTACGTACACTCTTACTTTCTAACGCTCGAAGAATCAAACGGCGGGAATTCCTGGGAGTGACACGAGAATGTTGTTCGTGGAGACCAGAGGAAATGTTGAGTGGGAACAACAGCAGGAGAAGGAGGAAGAAGAGGAGGAAAAGAAAACCACGACGGAGATAGATATGTAGAAGAGGAAGGACGAGGAGAAGCAAAAGAAGGAAGAGGAGGAAGAAGGAAAAAGAAACGATGAAGGAGGAAATGCGTAGTAGAATGGAATTAGTAGGGGAAAAATAGAAAATAAGATAAGAAAGAGAAGACAAGAAAGTACGTACAGACAGATAACCAGAAATACGAATGGAAAATGAAGAACAGGATGAGATAAGGAGGAGGAGAAGAGGAAAAAGAACACGACGAAGAAGAGAGAGATACGTATGTAGAAGATAACAAAGAGCAGGAACAGGATAAGAGAAGGAGGAAACGGAGATGAAAAATACAAATAAATAAAGCGACGAACAAGGAATACACATGCAGAAGGGAATAAAAATTAAAATAGGAAAAGAGAGGAAAGAGGAGACAAAGAAAAAGGAAGGGATACAATGCAGAACAGGAGAGTAGAGAGAGATAAAACAACAGCATAGGAGTAAGAAGGAGAAAGATGAGATGGAGAGAGGAAGGGTAGGAGGAGGGGTAAATAGAAAGAAGCAGAAGAGGAAGAAAGAGGAAGAGGAGACGACAAAAAAGGAAATGATCAGAGAGGTGCATGAAGAAGAGGAGAAGAGGAGGAGAAATAAAGTATGATGGGACAGAAAATGGGAATAAGCAAAAGAAGAGATAAATGAAGAAGAATGAGGAAGAGAAAAGGAGAAAATACAGGAAGAACTGACGAAGAAGTAAGAAAAGATAAAAGAGATCAGTGAAGAGGAGTACGAGGAGGACCACGGGAGGAAGAAGACGAGGAGATAAGGAAGAAAAAATAATATATATAATATAATGAACAGGATGAGGTGGAGGAAGAGGATAGGAGACCAAAGGAAGAGACAGAACGGATGAATGAAGAGAAGAAAGGGAAGGAGGAGGAGGAGGAGGAGGAGGAGGAGGAGGAGGAGGAGGAGGAGGAGGAGGAGGAGGAGGAGGAGGAGGTCCCGCTTAGAGAGCAAGTGAATGCCTTAGAAAGATGTAAACACGAACGAGAAGCCGCCGCCACGCACCGACAAACACCAATGATTTAGTGCACAGAGAGAGAGAGAGAGAGAGAGAGAGAGAGAGAGAGAGAGAGAGAGAGAGAGAGAGAGAGAGAGAGAGAGAGAGAGAGAGAGAGAGAGAGAGAGAGAGAGAGAGAGAGGGAGAGAGAGGCAACGAGACGCTTCCAGGCACTTGGTCGGTCGTGTCAATAGGCTTTCATCTCTCTCTCTCTCTCTCTCTCTCTCTCTCTCTCTCTCTCTCTCTCTCTCTCTCTCTCTCTCTCTCTCTCTCTTCTCTTTTTTGTTCAGCATCCTTTATCCTACACTCTTCCAGTTCCTACAGCTTAACCTTTCCTTTACTCGTCTCCGATCACCCTTATTCCTCCTTCTGTACCCTGCCAATCCCCTCTGCTCTCCGTCTCCCTCTCTCTCCCTCTCCAGGCTTCACTCAGTCAATCCGCAACCCGTCCTGCTTCATCTCCTTCCACCCGCCCCGCTGCTCTTTCCTGGCCCGCTCCGAACGTAAACACATCTTGCCTCACTCCTTCACCATCGCCACCGTGCGTCTCTGGACTATATTCTGAAACACTTCTGCGCCGCACCTCCACTTCCTTCGAAAGGCTCTAGTAGAAGTTATCAGGATTTTTAAAGGTGTTTTTACGGTTCTAGTGACAGATTAGCAAGATTTCTACAGGAGAAACACTCTTGAGAACGCGACTACTCATGTTTGTGGCCTTTGAAAATGGTCGTGGTGAGAGGATTTCAGATTACGGGCTTCATGTTCTTCCCTCACTGCTGCTCCTTCTTTAAGCATCACCCCATCCATCCTGCTCCAGGCCACCACTTTCCGGTTTCATCTTGTCCTGCTCCGGTGATTTCTTGAGAGACTGAGTGAGTTCAGTCCATCCTTCTCGTTCTAGATCCATCAAACTCTCTCTCTCTCTCTCTCTCTCTCTCTCTCTCTCTCTCTCTCTCTCTCTCTCTTGACGGTTTCTCCCCTCTTTCCCTTCGTTGCTCTCGTCTCATCATCATAATTTGCATCTTTCCCCGCCAAAGCATATAAGTAAAAGTCTCCACCGTGTCTTTCAAGCTCACGGCGTACAAACACTTTGATCACAGACAGGGTAGCGGCCGAGAGTTTACCTTAATTCCGATGCCATTAATATGTTCCCTGTGCAAGGTTCATGTGGAGAGGAGAGATGGGTGGGTAATGATGAGGCCGTGAGGTAAGTATAGAGAAGATAAGGTAGCAAGGTGATGTGTGTATGTGTGTGTGTGGAAGAGTTAGTTGTTTCTTATGTTTTGCTTGATAGGAAGGGGAAACTAACCGAGGCCTAGAAATCCAAAGCAAAGAAGGGGATAATGAAATAAATGCAAATGTGCGGCAAGAAATGTTCAAACGATAAGAAAAAACAGATGATAATAATAAAAAAAAAAAAAGAAAGAAAAACATGATAGAAGGTTTAACTAGATAAAATCCCAAGCTTTAATGAGAAAGCCACTGATGAACACTAGTAGACAAGGTAGAATACTAAAACCCTGCGGTACATCACTCCTTATGAGTTTAGAAGGAGAGTCTTTATTATCTCTCCTTCGGTGTCCTGTGTCTCGCTATTTTTCTTGGTGTCTTCTGCGGCACGACCAGTCACAGTGCACTCTAAGGTGTTGCTTGTCTCAGTCCTCTCTGTTGAATAGCATTTTATAAACTGGCACAGCAATATAGCCGCAACTCAGATCATCAATATTGTTTCGCTATCCTCTTTGGTGAACAAGAATTAATACACCAACACAGCACATCAATATTTGTCGCAGCAAGTAACATCATTATTGTCTCTGTCATCTTTGATAAACAGTAATTCATACACCAATCAACACAGAACATCAGTATTGTCGCC
>NC_087160.1:26811931-26816931 GCF_035594125.1 Scylla paramamosain
TTCAAACTTCTCCCCTACAACTCCTACGACTTTCAACTCCGTCCCATCCAACTTCTGTATTCATTCACTTCTATAACTTTCTTTTCATTTATTCAAGTCTTTTGCATTTTTTTTTTTTTTTTTGCTCTCATTTTTTTTTCCCTCGTGTCTTTCTCAGCACTGTCACACTTTCTCGATGTTGTCCAAGTTTTGTGAATATAGGAGGAGGCAGTAGACACCTGTCGAAACGATAATTACTCCCAGTGTGGTCTAAAGCACTGGATCAGAGGGTGTTGTGAACCTATCATTAAACCCAGCTGTGACCTCACTGAACATTCCCCTTTGTCTTACAACACAAGGAGGCAGTCACAGCCTGCCCTCTAAAGACATCTTTCTTCCTTCACAAAAAATTACAAGCTCTTAATTACACACACACACCCTTCACTCACAATTCAAAATTATTATGGTGACTCCTACACCAGCCTCCATCTGGGGAGGGGACCACAAATCTCCCCAGGTTGGACTACTCTTCTGGTATCGACCCTAAGTGTCTTGACACCCCCCTTAACTTTTCTTCATTAATTTCTGCAACATTCGCGGTCTTAGATCTAATTTTCAACCTGAAGAACACCACCTCTCCTCTATACTAAACCTCACCTTTTCCTCACTTAAATACAAGTGTCTGAGGCAACTGACAGTAGCCCCTTTTCTGTTCCCTACTACTTTCTCTATCCTCATTTTCAATACAAAGCTGGATGTTGCGTTTATGTGCGCAACGACTTAACCTGCTCTCGTGCCCCACGATCATGAATCTTCCGAGTTTTCCACCATCTGGCTACGACTACAAAGTCACTCTCGAACTAAATTTATCTGTGCTGTATACCTGTCACCTAACCCCTCTGACTATAAGAAATACTTTGACTACTTAACTTCCAAAGTGGAGCACATTCTGACTCTCTTCCCTATTTCAGAGAGATCTCCATTCTTGGAGACATCAATTTTCACCACCAGCTTTGGCTTTCTTTTCCCTTCACTGACCATCCTGGTGAACTAGCCTACAACTTTGCTATCCTCCACGACATAGAGCAATTGGTGCAACACACTACTCGTATTCCTGACCGTCTTGGAGATACGCCCAACATTCTTGACCTTTTCCTAACCTCTAATCCTGCTTATGCTGTTACCCCTATATTCTCCGTTGGGGCTCCTCCAATCACAATCTTACATCTGTATCTTGTCCTATCGCTAAAATCCCTGCTCAAGATCCTCCCTAAGCAGAGGTGCCTCTGGCGTTTTGCCTCTGCTAGTTGGGGGGGACCTGAGGAGGTATTTTGCTGATTTTCCTTGGAATGACTACTGCTTTCCGTGTCAGAGACCCGTTTCTGTGTGCTAAGCGCATCACAGAGGTGATAGTGCCTAGCATGGAGGCGTACATTCCTAACTCTCTTTGTCAGCCTAAACCTTCCAAATCTTGGTTTAACACAGCCTCTTCTCGTCCTATACATAATAGAGAGGTGGCCCACATCACCAGAATCTCATACGCTTTATATTTATAACTGGAATCATGCCAAGTCTGTTCTCCAACTAGCTTAAAAACTCCTTCATTAACAGAAAGTGTCAAAATCTTTCAAGATTTAACTCCCCTCGTGACTTCTGGCATCTAGCCAAAAAACATCTCCAATAACTTTGCTTCTTCTTCTTTCCCTCCTTTATTTCAACTAGATGGTACCGCTGCTTTCTCATCTATCTCTAAAGCTTAACTCTTCACTCAAACCTTTGCTAAAACACTACCTTGGATGATTCAGGGCTTGTTCCTCCCACTTCTCCACCCTCTGAGAACTTCATGCTACATATTAAAATTCTTCGCAATGATGTTTTCCATATCCTCACTGGCCTAAACCCTCGGAAGGATTACGGACTTGATGGGGGTCCCTCCTATTGTTCTCCGAAACTGTGCCTCCGTGCTTGCACCTTGCCTAGTCATATTCTTTCAACTCTGTCTGTCAACATCTACCTTTCCTTCTTACTGGAAATTTGCCTACATTCAGCCTGTTCCCAAAAAGGGTGACCGTTCTAATCCTTCAAACTACCCATCCTATTGCTTTAATTTCCTGCCTATCTAAAGTTTTTTAGTCTATCTTCAACAGGAAGATTCTTAAATATCTATCACTTCACAGCCTTCTATCTGATCGCCAGCATGGGTTCCTTTAAGGCCGCTCTACTGGTGATGTAGTTTCTCTTACTGAGTCTTGATCATCCTCTTTTAGAGATTTCGGTGAAAGTTTTGCTGTTGCCTTAGACATATCAAAAGATTTTGAAAGAGTTTGACACAAAACTTTGATTTCCAATCTTCTATCCTTCTCTGTAACTTCATCTCAAGTTTCCTTTCTGAGCGTTCTGTTGTTGCTGTGGTAGACGGTCACTTCTAAATCTATTAATAGTGGTGTTCCTCAGGGTTCTGTCCTGTCACCCCACTCTCTTCCTATTATTGGTCAATGATCTTCTAAGCCAAACTTCTTGTCCTATCCACTCCTACGTTGATGATACCACCCTGCACTTTTCCATGTGTTTTCGTAGACGTCCAGCCATTCAGGAAGTAAACAGTTCACGCTTGACGCCTGACTTTCCCTGACTTCTGATCTCTCTAAAATTTCTGATTGGGGCAGAGCAAACTTAGTATTGTTCAATGCCTTCAAAAATTCAATTCCTCCATCTATCAACTCAACACAACCTTCCAGACAACTATCCCCCTCTTCTACACTGAATATCCTTGGTCTCTCCTTTACTTATAATCTAAACTGGAAACTTTCTAGCTAAAATAGCTTCTATGGAGTTGAACGTTCTGAGACGTCTCCGCCAGTTTTTTTCTCACACCCTTCCAGGTGCTAACTCTGTACAAGGGCCTTATCCGCCCATGTATGGAGTATGCTTCCACATGTCCCCTGGGGGTGGGTTCCACTCATTATCGCTCTTCTAGAAAGGCTGAAATCAAAAGCTTTTCGTCTCATCAACCCCTCTCCTCTAACTGACTGTATTCAGCCTCTTTCTCATCGCCGCAATGTTGCATCTCTTGCTATCTTCTGCCGCTATTTTCATGCTAACTGCACTTCTGATCTTGCTAACTGCATGCCTCCCCCTCCTCCCGCGGCCTTGCTGCACAAGACTTTCTTCTCTTCTCACCCTTATTCTGTTCACCTCTCTAATGCAAGAATTAACCAGTATTTCTCATTCATTCATCCCTTTCTCTGGTAAACTCTGGAAACTCCCTGTCTGTTTCTGCATTCTCCATCCACCTTCCTATGACTAGAACTCCTTCAAAAGGGAGGTTTCAAAACACTTATCCTTCATTTTTTTACTACCGCTTTGGGCACTATTCGGGGGACCGGTATCTCAGTTGGGCCCTTGTTTTTTTTTTTATTGGATTTTTTTGCCCTTGGCCGATGTCCCCTCCTACATAGAAAAAAAAATACATAAATGAAATAAAATAATAATAATAATAATAATAATAATAATAATAATAATAATAATAATAATAATAATAATAAATAAATAAATAAACAAGTAAATA
Organism: Scylla paramamosain; assembly: GCF_035594125.1. Taxonomy (NCBI): domain Eukaryota; kingdom Metazoa; phylum Arthropoda; class Malacostraca; order Decapoda; family Portunidae; genus Scylla; species Scylla paramamosain. The sequence goes on from NC_087160.1 coordinate 26,815,479, forward strand.
AATATATATATATATATATATATATATATATATATATATATATATATAATATATATATATATATATATATATATATATATATATATATATTATATATATATATATATATATATATATATATGTTCTTAGATACTCAAAGTAATTCGTTCCTGGCTTGGCTTCTCTTATTCCTGTTGCTTCTCCCAGTATCTTTAATACTTTTTACAGTTTCTTTTTTCTGTTTATGTCTTTATCTGTCTGTCTCTCTCTCTCTCTTCTCTCTCTCTCTCTCTCTCTCTCTCTCTCTCTCCTCTCTCTCTCTCTCTCTCTCTCTCTCTCTCTCTCTCTCTTTCTCTCTATCTCTTTCTCTCTCTCTCTCTCTCTCTCTCTCTCTCTCTCGTCTCTCTCTCTCTCTCTCTCTCTCTCTCTCTCTCTCTCTCTCTCTCTCTCTCTCTCTCTCTCTCTCTCTCTCTCTCTCTCTCTCTAATCGATCTATTTCTGAGAGAGGAGGGAGTAAGTGAATTCCACATCCCACAGACTTACAGGTAATTCTCAGCTAAGAAAATAATCAAACTCCTGCTTTTAGAGAGAAGAGCTTTACGTTACCAAGCTTCCACGTTTGAATCATTCTAATGAAACACCCTTCCCCATCACTACTACTACCACTACTACTTGTATATTCGCCTCACTAGCCTCTGTTCACCTCTACACCCTGCATTAGCACCCTTTGAATCAGCACAGTATCGCCAATATTCCCCTCGCTACCTATTCTTTACGACCATCACCATCACTGTCACTCCACGTTACTTATAATTACTTCCCAAACAGCCACTACTTAAAGGTTCTATGTAATGTAATATAACCCAATGCACTTCCTAAACAGCTATACAGTGTTTAAAAGTTCTATGTATTTTTATTTATTTATTTATTTATTTATATAGGGACAGAACGGTGCCTCGTAATGAAGGACTTTGATTTTGGCATCTGGGAACCGTCACCACCGAGTGGATACTCTTCCCCACCCTCAGACAGTCGCAAAGATTCAAACCTGTGAGCCTGAAGGACGAGGGGCTCTCGGCTCCTAAAGCGCTCGGGATCCCATTGTACTTCTTAATTAAACAGCCCACGCATTGCTGAAAGGTTCCTTGTAATCTAATATAACCCTATACCCGAAGAAGTACAGGAAGAAGCACAGGATCTCACTCAGCGGCGGTGTGAAGCACAACTCAGGCGAGAGAAAGAAAACTCACCGCAATACTTTTCTCTCACATGATAAAGATTTCTGTCCCCTCACCGACTCCACGCAACTGTTACTTCAGGCTAACTTTTCCTGTACATCTCACCCTTCCTTGCTGCCGCCACTTCCACTACCACCACCACCTTCACCTCGCTCTAGTCACCCTCTCTTCCTCCTGAGACGCCGGCCTCGGCGGAGCGCATCAAGGACTCTCTCGTTAGTTGTATCCCAAGAGCC